>NW_026613511.1:0-195000 GCF_026213295.1 Gadus chalcogrammus | reverse complement strand
AAAAAAAAAAATCAAATTTATAATTAAAAAAAAAAAAAAAAAAAAAATTGAATGAATTTTCACATTAAAAAAAAAAAAAAAAAAAGACTCGAAATGGCCTAAAACGTGCTCCTAGACACTTTCTGTGGGAACTTATTTTTTTACTAACAAATTTTCTTGACTCCACACTTAGAAAAAAAAAAAAAAAAAAATGAAAATCCCATTTTCTATACCAAAACAAGCCACCAGGTGGCCAAAATTTTGCACAAAGGTCGGCCTCATAAAATCCTACCACCCAACCCCAACCATGATCCCATGATCCACCCCCTTCCCCCGTGAGGTCGATTTTAAAAGTCGTCCAATGTTAAAACTTGGGGCTCCAAATTGCTCCAAATTTCTAGGGGATGTAGAGGGGACCAAGGGCTACCACTGGCACTATTCAGAATTCCCATGATCCAATAAAAAAAAAAAACGCTTCACTTTTAAACTTTAAAATCGAAATTGCAGTACCCAAAAAAAACGCCAGGGGCGCCACATTTTTTAAGCAAGTCCGCTGGGCCTAGACCTATCCGTGGGTGGTAAAAGAATTCCCATGATCCACTCGGTTCTCGAACTAGCTCAAAAATGCCGTTTTTCAAAAGTGGTAGATGGCTCTTAACCTAACCCTAACCCTAACCCTAACCCTAACCCTAACCCTAACCCTAACCCTATAACTATCCCTACCACTTATCTAAATCCTAACCTTAACCTTTAGCCTTATTCCCTAACCTTAACCCAAGTGATTATCCCCACCACTTATCTAAATCCTAACCTTAACCTTTAGCCTTATTCCCTAACCTTAACCCGAGTAACTATCCCTACCACTTATCTAAATCCTAACCTTAACCTTTAGCCTTATTCCCTAACCTTAACCCGAGTGATTATTCCCACCACTTATCTAAATCCTAACCTTAACCTTCAGCTTTATTCCCTTACCTTAAACCGAATGACTATCCTCACCACTTATCTAAATCCTAAACCTTGACCTTTAAACATATTCCCTAAACCATAAACCGAGTGTCTATCCTGACCCCTAAAACCTTTAATCTTATGAAGCACCGAACGTGTAACACTAACGATCTTGAAACAAACAAAAAAAACCTATCTTTTCTTAAAACCAACCGAGTAACACTAAAAGGAAAATCGTTCCTGTTTTAACACCAACCGAACCAACAAGGACAAATCTATCCTATCTTAAAACAAACCGTGCAACATTAACGGAAAATCTATCCGATCTTAAAACCAACCGAACAAACCTTATCATTTAAAGAAAAAGTTCTTGACGGATTATGGGACATTCTCGAGAGTTGATCGACCTCGAGGGGGCCACCCTCAGGTGAGAGTGTCTTGTGATAACGGCCCGAAACACTCGATGATCCTGGGGACCACAACTGATGACATGTCCTGCAGTTCTTGAAGAGATTTTTCAAAAACAACATAAACCAAAACTTTAAAACAAAAAATAAAATCTATCCTTTCTTAAAACCAACCAAATAACACTAAAAAGGAAAAATCGTTCCTGTTTTAACACCAACCGAACAAACAAAGGGAAATCTATCCTACCTTCAAACCAACCGAGTAACACTAACGTAAAGTCTATCCCATCTTAACACCAACCGAACAAAATAAAAGGAAAAATCTATCCTCTCTCAAAAACCAAAACAAACGCATCGATCTGAAAAAAATCCAAGACCGGAAAGACGAAAGCTCATTCTAAAGAACGGGTCAAAGCATATGAGGACATTAAGACCATGAATAACAAGCGCCGGCCAGTGCCTTGCCTTGGATCTCTATCCTAACTGCGAAGTCGTCGGACGACGTGGGGAGATCCATGAGTTGTTTCAATTTACCTAACCCTAACCCTAACCCTAACCCTAACCCTAACCCTAACCCTCTAACCCTAACCCTAACCCTAACCCTAACCCTAACCCTAACCCTAACCCTTATTCCCTAACCCTAACCCTTAAAAAAAAAAAAAATTGGTTTTAAGTTATTTTCTCGGCCTAGGAAGGGGCTAGAAACCTAATTCCTGCAGATTCAGGATCGGACCGAGCCCAGCTAAAATGGGTTAAAAAAAAAAAAAAAAAAAAAGATTAACTCTCTCGGCACTCTCCCATGTGCCGCTGCGCGGCACATGGTTGAGTGCCCTCTACTCAACCTAACCCTTAAAAAAAAAAAAAAAAAAAAATATTGGTTTTAAGTTATTTTCTCGGCCTAGGAAGGGGTTAGAAACATAATTCCTGCAGATTCAGGATCGGACCGAGCCCAGCTAAAAAAGGGTTAGAAAAAAAAAAAAAAAAAAAAAAAAACCATAACCCAAACAATTTGACCCAGTGAATGGGTCATGACATGACTTGAGCCAACACAGACTACCCGATCGACTACCAGACAACTTCACCAAACCAAGTAAGTGCAATAACAACTTCACCAAACCAAGTAAGTGCAATAACCGCCTCTCCATGCATTGTCAATGGGGGAAATCTGTTTTGGGGGAAATGCAGCCATGGGCGGCGCCATCTTGAAAAAAAAAAAAAAAAAAAAATTGAATGAATTTTCAAAATTCGAATTAGAAAAACAACAACAAAAAATTGAATTTTCAAATTTAAAAAAAAAAAAAAAAAAATTCTTATTAAAAAAAAAAAAAAAAAAATTTTTTTATGAATTTTCACATTAAAAAAAAAAAGACTCGAAATGGCCTAAAACGTGCTCCTAGACACTTTCTGTGGGAACTTATTTTTTTACTAACAAATTTTCTTGACTCCACACTTAGAAAAAAAAAAAAAAAAAAATGAAAATCCCATTTTCTATACCAAAACAAGCCACCAGGTGGCCAAAATTTTGCACAAAGGTCGGCCTCATAAAATCCTACCACCCAACCCCAACCATGATCCCATGATCCACCCCCTTCCCCCGTGAGGTCGATTTAAAAGTCGTCCAATGTTAAAACTTGGGGCTCCAAATTGCTCCAAATTTCTAGGGGATGTAGAAGGGACCAAGGGCTACCACTGGCACTATTCAGAATTCCCATGATCCAATAAAAAAAAAAAACGCTTCACTTTTAAACTTTAAAATCGAAATTGCAGTACCCAAAAAAAACGCCAGGGGCGCCACATTTTTTAAGCAAGTCCGCTGGGCCTAGACCTATCCTTGGGTGGTAAAAGAATTCCCATGATCCACTCGGTTCTCGAACTAGCTCAAAATGCCGTTTTTCAAAAGTGGTAGATGGCTCTTAACCTAACCCTAACCCTAACCCTAACCCTAACCCTAACCCTAACCCTAACCCTAACCCTAACCCTAACCCTAACCCTAACATTCATAACAAGCGCCGGCCAGTGCCTTGCCTTGGATCTCTATCCCAAACTGCGAAGTCGTCGGACGACGTGGGGAGATCCATGAGTTGTTTCAATTACCTAACCCTAACCCTAACCCTAACCCTAACCCTAACCCTAACCCTAACCATGAATAACAAGCGCCGGCCAGTGCCTTGCCTTGGATCTCTATCCCAAACTGCGAAGTCGTCGGACGACGTGGGGGAGATCCATGAGTTGTTTCAATTTACCAAACAAACCTTATAAAAGGAAGAAGTTCTTGAGGAGTTATAGGACATTCCCGGGAGTTGATCGACCTCGGGAGGGCCTCCCTCAGGTGAGAGTGTCTTGTGATAACGGCCGAAACACTCGATGATCCTGAGGACCACAACTGATGACATGTCCTGCAATTCTTGAAGGGATTCTACAAATATAATATAAACCAAAACTTTAAAACAAAAAATAAAATCTGCCGCACAAAAAAACATTGAATAAATTCCAATATTAAATAACCAAACTACAATACGAATAACGCATCAACCTGGAAAAATCCAAACTGGAAAAACGAAAGCTCATTCTAAAGAACGGGTCAAGCATATGAGGACATTAAGACCATGAATAACAAGCGCCGGCCAGTGCCTTGCCTTGGATCTCTATCCCAAACTGCGAAGTCGTCGGACGACGTGGGGAGATCCATGAGTTGTTTCAATTTACCTAACCCTGCCAGAGCCCTCGGACCATCTGGTCTTTTTTGAACCCAAGTTGTCTTTGACCCCACACTAACCTTAAAAAAGGAACAAACAAATACCAACCTGGAAAACTTGAATGATGAGAAATCTATCCTGTCTTAAAACCAACCGAGAAATACTAACGATAAATCTATTCCATCTTAAAACCAACCGAGCAACATCAATGGAAAATCTTTCCCATCTTGACACCAAACGAACGATAAGAAATCTATCCTTTCCTAAAAACCAACCGAGAAGTACCAACGATAAATCTATCCTATCCTGAAAACCAACCGTGAAACACCAACGAGAAATCCATCCGGAAAAACGTCCTAACCTCCAACCTCATCTCGCTCTCTCTAATCCTATACCCTTTAACATCCTATCACCGCTCTGCCCTCTGGGTTTGAGATGTGAATAGGATATCAGAGAAGCCCAGACAGGCAGGGGAGGATGTAGCGACAGACATCGCACGCCTCCTTACCTCTGACTCCCCATCTTCCCTTACCCCACTCTTCTATCTCTCTCTAACTCTATTCCCTTCAACATCCTATCACCCCTCTGCCCTCTGGGTTTGAGGTGTGAATAGGATATCAGAGAAGCCCAGACAGGCAGGGGAGGATGTAGCGACAGACATCGCACGCCTCCTTACCTCTGACTCCCCACCCCCACTCCTCTAACTCTCTCTAGATCTAAACTCCGTGGAGCACTAACGAGAAAAATCTCTCCTATCTTAAAACCAACCGAACAACATTAATGGAAAATCTTCCCCATCTTAACACCAACCGAATGATAAGAAATCTACTCTTTCTTAAAAAACCAACCGAGAAATACCAATGATAAATCTATCCTATCCTGAAAACCAACCGTGAAACACCAACGAGAAATCCATCCGGAAAAACGTCCTAACCTCCAACCTCATCTCGCTCTCTCTAATCCTATACCCTTTAACGTCCTATCACCGCTCTGCCCTCTGGGTTTGAGATGTGAATAGGATATCAGAGAAGCCCAGACAGGCAGGGGAGGATGTAGCGACAGACATCGCACGCCTCCTTACCTCTGACTCCCCATCTTCCCTTACCCCACTCTTCTATCTCTCTCTAACTCTATTCCCTTCAACGTCCTATCACCCCTCTGCCCTCTGGGTTTGAGGTGTGAATAGGATATCAGAGAAGCCCAGACAGGCAGGGGAGGATGTAGCGACAGACATCGCACGCCTCCTTACCTCTGACTCCCCACCCTTACCCCACTCTTCTCACTCTCTCTAAAACCTAAACCCTTCAACATTTAAAAATTTAAAAAGTTCGATTTTAATCCCAAAACCTAATCTTTAGCTTTATTCCCTAAAACCCAACCCTAAAAACACTTTGTGTTTATTTAGAATAATATTGTTACTGATTTTAAACGCATAAACTGCCCCCACATAGTCACTAGAAAGCAGGATCTAACACACAAATTGAATAACCCTCACATAGCCACTAGGAAGCGGGATCAAACACCATTAAACAGGCAAGGAGGGAGGAACAATTACGTCACGTTGGCCACGCCCACTTGACCCTATAAAAGTCGACAGAGAGATTGGAGGGCAGAACACATAGCCAGGCACGCAGAGAGGTTGCATCTCGAAGTAGCTCTACTATATTTCTCTCACACACGTTAGATTTCATAGTTATCATTCCAAGATGACCAACGAAGGCGAAGGACAACTCTGAGGTAAGTATTTATTACTTTATTTAAAACTAAACTATATGTAATTGCTTGATGCTATGCTATGTATGAGGTACAGGTTATTTTGTAATTGTTTTAACATTTCCTGGGTTTATGCAATGTATGGAACAATTCTCTTTAGACTTCATCCCTACCACTTATCTAAATCTAAATCCTAACCTTAACCTTTAGCCTTATTCCCTAACCTTAACCCGAGTGGCTATCCCTACCACTTATCTAAATCCTGACCTTAACCTTTTAGCCTTATTCCCTAACCTTAACCCGAGTGGCTATCCCTACCACTTATCTAAATCCTGACCTTAACCTTTTTAGCCTTATTCCCTAACCTTAACCCGAGTGGCTATCCCATCTTAACACCAACCGAACAAACAAAGGAAATATCTATCCTCTCCTAAAGACCAACCGAGTAACACTAAAAGGAAAAATCTTCCCTATTTTAACACCAACCAAACAAACCTTATAAAAAGGAAGAAGTTCTTGAGGAGTTATAGGACATTCCCGGGAGTTGATCGACCTCGGAGGGCCTCCCTCTGGTGAGAGTGTCTTGTGATAACGGCCGAAACACTCGATGATCCTGAGGACCACAACTGATGACATGTCCTGCAATTCTTGAAGGGATTCTACAAATATAATATAAACCAAAACTTTAAAACAAAAATAAAATCTGCCGCACAAAAAAAACATTGAATAAATTCCAATATTAAATAACCAAACTACAATACGAATAACGCATCAACCTGGAAAAATCCAAACTGGAAAAACGAAAGCTCATTCTAAAGAACGGGTCAAAGCATATGAGGACATTAAGACCATGAATAACAAGCGCCGGCCAGTGCCTTGCCTTGGATCTCTATCCCAAACTGCGAAGTCGTCGGACGACGTGGGGAGATCCATGAGTTGTTTCAATTTACCTAACCCTAACCCTAACCCTAACCCTAACCCTAACCCTAACCCTAACCCTAACCCTAACCCGATTACCACAATACCTAACCCTAACCCTAACCCTAACCCCTAACCCTAACCCTAACCCTTTAGCCTTATTCCCTAACCCTAACAAATAAAAAAAAAAAAAAAAAAAAAAATTGGTTTTAAGTTATTTTCTCGGCCTAGGAAGGGGCTAGAAACATAATTCCTGCAGATCCAGGATCGGACCGAGCCAGCTAAAAAAGGGTTTAAAAAAAAAAAAAAAAAGATTAACTCTCTCGGCACTCTCCCATGTGCCGCTGCGCGGCACAAGGTTGAGTGCCTTCTACTCAACCTAACCCTTAAAAAAAAAAAAAAAAAAAAAAAAAAAAATTGGTTTTAAGTTATTTTCTCGGCCTAGGAAGGGGCTAGAAACATAATTCCTGCAGATTCAGGATCGTATCCGAGCCCAGCTAAAAAAGGGTTAAAAAAAAAAAAAAAAAAAAAAAAAAAAACCCTTAACCCAAACAATTTGACCCAAGTGAATGGGTCATGACATGACTTGAGCCAACGCAGACTACCAGATCGACTACCAGACAACTTCACCAAACCAAGTAAGTGCAATAACAACTTCACCAAACCAAGTAGTGCAATAACCACCTTTCCATGCATTGTCAATGGGGGAAATCTTTTTTGGGGGAAATGCAGCCATGGGCGGCGCCATCTTGGAAAAAAAAAAAAAAAAAAATGGAATGAATGAATTTTCAAAATCTCAAATTATCCCCCCAAAAAAAAAAAAAAGATTCAAATTTCAAAATTTCCAAAAAAAAAAATAATAAAAAAAAAAAAAAAAAAAAAAATAAAAAAAAAAATTAATTAGAAAAAAAAAAAAAAAAAAAAAGGGTTAGGGTTAGAATGTACCAAAAAAGTGCACCACAGACCACCACCAAAAGACTCAAAATGGTCAAAAACGTGCTCCTAGACACTTTCTGTCAAATTTTCACAAAATTTTCAGAAAATTTTCTAAGTATTTTTACATTGGAGTCAACGGTAGCTATGTGAAGGAAGTGGGCTAGAACTCCAAAACTTCGTACCCATGTTGAAGGAGCCGAGAAAACCTTCCACACAAATTTGGTAAAAAAAAAAAAATGGTAACACCCCTTTTTCCCGCGTTTAGTGAAAAACTTCAAATGCGATTTTCTATACCAAAACAAGCCACCAGGTGGCCAACATTTTGCACAAAGGTCCGCCTCATTAATACCTACCAACCATAGGAAACCTTGTTCCCACGCCCCTCCCTCAGCTCCCGTAAGGTCGATTATAGCGTTTTTCCCATGTTAAAAAAAGTTGCCACTAGGGGCGCCAAATTTCTTGGGGATGAAGAGGGGACCAAGGGCTACCACTGGCCACTATCCCAAATTCCCACGCCCTCTGTAAAAAAAAAACGCTTCACTTTGAAGTTTTAAAATCGAAATTGCAGTACCCAAAAAAACCGCCAGGGGCGCCATATTTTTTGAGCAAGTCCGCTGGGCCTAGACCTATCCATGGGTGGTCGCCGAATTCCCACGCCCCTCTGCATTCTCGAACTAGCCTCAAAAAAAACCGTTTTTTAAAAAGTGGTAGATGGCTCTTAACCTAACCCTAACCCTAACCCCTAACCCTAACCCTAACCCTAACCCTAACCCTAACCCTACCCTAACCCTAACCCTAACCCTAACCTCTGCACCCGGGTGCAGTGTGGTTAAAACCCCCTATCCTAACCCTAACCCTAACCCTAACCCTAACCCTAACCTAACCCTAACCCTAACCCTAACCCTAACCCTAACCCAAAAAAAACGCCAGGGGCGCCACATTTTTAAGCAAGTCCGCTGGGCCTAGACCTATCCGTGGGTGGTAAAAGAATTCCCATGATCCACTCGGTTCTCGAACTAGCTCAAAAATGCCGTTTTTCAAAAGTGGTAGATGGCTCTTAACCTAACCCTAACCCTAACCCTAACCCTAACCCTAACCCTAACCCTTAATCTTAATCTTAATCTTAATCTTAATCTTAATCCTAACCTTAACCATTAGCCTTATTCCCTAACCCTAACCCTTGGAAAAAAAAAAAAAAATAAAAAAAAAAATTGGTTTTAAGTTTATTTTCTCGGCTTAGGAAGGGGCTAGAAACATAATTCCTGCAGATCCAGGATCGGACCGAGCCCAGCTAAAAAAGGGTTAAAAAAAAAAAAAAAAAAGATTAACTCTCTCGGCACTCTCCCATGTGCCGCTGCGCGGCACATGGTTGAGTGCCTTCTACTCAACCTAACCCTTAAAAAAAAAAAAAAAAAAAAATTGGTTTTAAGTTATTTTCTCGGCCTAGGAAGGGGCTAGAAACATAATTCCTGCAGATTCAGGATCGGACCGAGCCCAGCTAAAAAAGGGTTAGAAAAAAAAAAAAAAAAAAAAAAAACCATAACCCAAACAATTTGACCCAGTGAATGGGTCATGACATGACTTGAGCCAACACAGACTACCCGATCGACTACCAGACAACTTCACCAAACCAAGTAAGTGCAATAACAACTTCACCAAACCAAGTAAGTGCAATAACCGCCTCTCCATGCATTGTCAATGGGGGAAATCTGTTTTGGGGGAAATGCAGCCATGGGCGGCGCCATCTTGAAAAAAAAAAAAAAGAAAAAAAAAAAAAAAATTGAATGAATTTTCAAAATTCGAATTAGAAAAACAAAAACAAACAAAATTGAATTGAATTTTCAAATTAAAAAAAAAAAAATAAAAATAAAAAATTCTAATTAAAAAAAAAAAAAAAAAAAAAAAAATTGAATGAATTTTCACATTAAAAAAAAAAAAAAAAAAAAAGACTCGAAATGGCCTAAAACGTGCTCCTAGACACTTTCTGTGGGAACTTATTTTTTTACTAACAAATTTTCTTGACTCCACACTTAGAAAAAAAAAAAAAAAAAAATGAAAATCCCATTTTCTATACCAAAACAAGCCACCAGGTGGCCAAAATTTTGCACAAAGGTCGGCCTCATAAAATCCTACCACCCAACCCCAACCATGATCCCATGATCCACCCCCTTCCCCCGTGAGGTCGATTTTAAAAGTCGTCCAATGTTAAAACTTGGGGCTCCAAATTGCTCCAAATTTCTAGGGGATGTAGAGGGGACCAAGGGCTACCACTGGCACTATTCAGAATTCCCATGATCCAATAAAAAAAAAAAAACGCTTCACTTTTAAACTTTAAAATCGAAATTGCAGTACCCAAAAAAAACGCCAGGGGCGCCACATTTTTTAAGCAAGTCCGCTGGGCCTAGACCTATCCGTGGGTGGTAAAAGAATTCCCATGATCCACTCGGTTCTCGAACTAGCTCAAAAATGCCGTTTTTCAAAAGTGGTAGATGGCTCTTAACCTAACCCTAACCCTAACCCTAACCCTAACCCTAACCCTAACCCTATAACTATCCCTACCACTTATCTAAATCCTAACCTTAACCTTTAGCCTTATTCCCTAACCTTAACCCAAGTGATTATCCCGACCACTTATCTAAATCCTAATTTTTACCTTTAGCCTTATTCCTTAACCCAAGTAACTATCATTACCGCTTATCTAAATCCTAAACTTAACTTTTAGCCTTATTCCCTAACCTTAACCCGAGTGATTATTCCCACCACTTATCTAAATCCTAACCTTAACCTTCAGCTTTATTCCCTTACCTTAAACCGAATGACTATCCTCACCACTTATCTAAATCCTAAACCTTGACCTTTAAACATATTCCCTAAACCATAACCGAGTGTCTATCCTGACCCCTAAAACCTTTAATCTTATGAAGCACCGAACGTGTAACACTAACGATCTTGAAACAAACAAAAAAAACCTATCTTTTCTTAAAACCAACCGAGTAACACTAAAAGGAAAAATCGTTCCTGTTTTAACACCAACCGAACCAACAAGGACAAATCTATCCTATCTTAAAACAAACCGTGCAACATTAACGGAAAATCTATCCGATCTTTAACAACCAACCGAACAAACCTTATCATTTAAAGAAAAAGTTCTTGACGGATTATGGGACATTCTCGAGAGTTGATCGACCCTCGAGGGGGGCCACCCTCAGGTGAGAGTGTCTTGTGATAACGGCCGAAACACTCGATGATCCTGGTGACCACAACTGATGACATGTCCTGCAGTTCTTGAAGAGATTTTTCAAAAACAACATAAACCAAAACTTTAAAACAAAAAATAAAATCTATCCTTTCTTAAAACCAACCAAATAACACTAAAAAGGAAAAATCGTTCCTGTTTTAACACCAACCGAACAAACAAAGGGAAATCTATCCTACCTTCAAACCAACCGAGTAACACTAACGTAAAGTCTATCCCATCTTAACACCAACCGAACAAAATAAAAGGAAAAATCTATCCTCTCTCAAAAACCAAAACAAACGCATCGATCTGAAAAAATCCAAGACCGGAAAGACGAAAGCTCATTCTAAAGAACGGGTCAAAGCATATGAGGACATTAAGACCATGAATAACAAGCGCCGGCCAGTGCCTTGCCTTGGATCTCTATCCTAACTGCGAAGTCGTCGGACGACGTGGGGAGATCCATGAGTTGTTTCAATTTACCTAACCCTAACCCTAACCCTAACCCTAACCCTAACCCTAACCCTCTAACCCTAACCCTAACCCTAACCCTAACCCTAACCCTAACCCTAACCCTTATTCCCTAACCCTAACCCTTAAAAAAAAAAAAAAATTGGTTTTAAGTTATTTTCTCGGCCTAGGAAGGGGCTAGAAACCTAATTCCTGCAGATTCAGGATCGGACCGAGCCCAGCTAAAATGGGTTAAAAAAAAAAAAAAAAAAAAAGATTAACTCTCTCGGCACTCTCCCATGTGCCGCTGCGCGGCACATGGTTGAGTGCCCTCTACTCAACCTAACCCTTAAAAAAAAAAAAAAAAAAAATATTGGTTTTAAGTTATTTTCTCGGCCTAGGAAGGGGTTAGAAACATAATTCCTGCAGATTCAGGATCGGACCGAGCCCAGCTAAAAAAGGGTTAGAAAAAAAAAAAAAAAAAAAAAAAGAAACCATAACCCAAACAATTTGACCCAGTGAATGGGTCATGACATGACTTGAGCCAACACAGACTACCCGATCGACTACCAGACAACTTCACCAAACCAAGTAAGTGCAATAACAACTTCACCAAACCAAGTAAGTGCAATAACCGCCTCTCCATGCATTGTCAATGGGGGAAATCTGTTTTGGGGGAAATGCAGCCATGGGCGGCGCCATCTTGAAAAAAAAAAAAAAAAAAAAATTGAATGAATTTTCAAAATTCGAATTAGAAAAACAACAACAAACAAAATTTGAATTTTCAAATTTAAAAAAAAAAAAAAAAAAATTCTTATTAAAAAAAAAAAAAAAAAAAAATTTTTATGAATTTTCACATTAAAAAAAAAAGACTCGAAATGGCCTAAAACGTGCTCCTAGACACTTTCTGTGGGAACTTATTTTTTTACTAACAAATTTTCTTGACTCCACACTTAGAAAAAAAAAAAAAAAAAATGAAAATCCCATTTTCTATACCAAAACAAGCCACCAGGTGGCCAAAATTTTGCACAAAGGTCGGCCTCATAAAATCCTACCACCCAACCCCAACCATGATCCCATGATCCACCCCCTTCCCCCGTGAGGTCGATTTTAAAAGTCGTCCAATGTTAAAACTTGGGGCTCCAAATTGCTCCAAATTTCTAGGGGATGTAGAAGGGACCAAGGGCTACCACTGGCACTATTCAGAATTCCCATGATCCAATAAAAAAAAAAAACGCTTCACTTTTAAACTTTAAAATCGAAATTGCAGTACCCAAAAAAAACGCCAGGGGCGCCACATTTTTTAAGCAAGTCCGCTGGGCCTAGACCTATCCTTGGGTGGTAAAAGAATTCCCATGATCCACTCGGTTCTCGAACTAGCTCAAAAATGCCGTTTTTCAAAAGTGGTAGATGGCTCTTAACCTAACCCTAACCCTAACCCTAACCCTAACCCTAACCCTAACCCTAACCCTAACCCTAAAACCCCCTATCCTGGGCGCCTTGGCTACAGCCAGCACCATATAATAATAATAATAATAATAATACATTTAATTTAGAGGCGCCTTTCAAAACACCCAAGGTCACCTTACAGAGCATATAGTCATCATACATTTTTTTAAAAAACAAGACATTGTGGAAAAAATAAATAATAAATAATAAATAAATAAATAAATAAACATAAGCAATAAGAAATAAATAAAACAAAACAAGACAAAACAAAACAAAAAAACAAAACAAAACAGTGATCAGTTAGACGTTGTGTGCGAGTTTGAACAGGTGAGTTTTGAGTTGTGACTTGAAGGTTGTAATGGTGTCTGACTGTTTTTTTATGTTTTATTTGTATATGTGATGCCCGACTCGATATCTCGGCGGGTGAAGGTCGCACGGACTCGGGCTTGGCACCGTTGGAAAGCTGATCCTCCCTTTGGGGGGGGTGCGTCTGCCTCCCGTTTCTCTAGGACCTTGCTCTCAAAAGATATCCACCGAAAACGGCCTAACCATAACCATAACCCTAACCATAACCCAATCACCTAACCATAACCATAACCCTAACCCTCCCTAACCATAACCCCAAACTACACTGCATATCTACAGACCTACACACCCCCGCCTGTAACTACACATATACAGTTGAATGATATATAATAAATAATAATAAACTAACACGTGATGACGGTTAGGGGCCGCTTCTGCCATCTGGTGGCTGCTGAGGGGACCTCTACGGAGCACACTTAGGATTTCGCTGTGCAAACATGCTACAGCCAGCACCATATGTGATGCCCGACTCGATATCTCGGCGGGTGAAGGTCGCACGGACTCGGGCTTGGCACCGTTGGAAAGCTGCTCCTCCCTTTGGGGGGGGTGCGTCTGCCTCCCGTTTCTCTAGCACCTTGCTGTCAAAGATATCCACCGAAAACTGTCTGCACCCGGGTGCAGTGTGGTTAAAACCCCCTATCCTAACCCTAACCCTAACCCTAACCCTAACCCTAACCCTAACCTCAACGGAGCACACTTAGGATTTCGCTGTGCAAACATGCTACAGCCAGCACCATATGTGATGCCCGACTCGATATCTCGGCGGGTGAAGGTCGCACGGACTCGGGCTTGGCACCGTTGGAAAGCTGATCCTCCCTTTGGGGGGGGGTGCGTCTGCCTCCCGTTTCTCTAGCACCTTGCTGTCAAAAGATATCCACCGAAACGGTCTGCACCCGGGTGCAGTGTGGTTAAAACCCCCTATCCTAACCCTAACCCTAACCCTAACCCTAACCCTAACCTAACCCTAACCCTAACCCTAACCCTAACCCTAACCCAAAAAAAACGCCAGGGGCGCCACATTTTTTAAGCAAGTCCGCTGGGCCTAGACCTATCCGTGGGTGGTAAAAGAATTCCCATGATCCACTCGGTTCTCGAACTAGCTCAAAAATGCCGTTTTTCAAAAGTGGTAGATGGCTCTTAACCTAACCCTAACCCTAACCCTAACCCTAACCCTAACCCTAACCCTTAATCTTAATCTTAATCTTAATCTTAATCTTAATCCTAACCTTAACCATTAGCCTTATTCCCTAACCCTAACCCTTGGAAAAAAAAAAAAAAATAAAAAAAAAATTGGTTTTAAGTTATTTTCTCGGCTTAGGAAGGGGCTAGAAACATAATTCCTGCAGATCCAGGATCGGACCGAGCCCAGCTAAAAAAGGGTTAAAAAAAAAAAAAAAAAAAGATTAACTCTCTCGGCACTCTCCCATGTGCCGCTGCGCGGCACATGGTTGAGTGCCTTCTACTCAACCTAACCCTTAAAAAAAAAAAAAAATTTGGTTTTAAGTTATTTTCTCGGCCTAGGAAGGGGCTAGAAACATAATTCCTGCAGATTCAGGATCGGACCGAGCCCAGCTAAAAAAGGGTTAGAAAAAAAAAAAAAAAAAAAAAAAAACCATAACCCAAACAATTTGACCCAGTGAATGGGTCATGACATGACTTGAGCCAACACAGACTACCCGATCGACTACCAGACAACTTCACCAAACCAAGTAAGTGCAATAACAACTTCACCAAACCAAGTAAGTGCAATAACCGCCTCTCCATGCATTGTCAATGGGGGAAATCTGTTTTGGGGGAAATGCAGCCATGGGCGGCGCCATCTTGAAAAAAAAAAAAAAAAAAAAAAAAAAAATTGAATGAATTTTCAAAATTCGAATTAGAAAAACAAAAACAAACAAAATTTGAATTGAACTTTCAAATTTAAAAAAAAAAAAAAAAAAAATAAAATTTCTAATTAAAAAAAAAAAAAAAAAAAAAAAATTGAATGAATTTTCACATTAAAAAAAAAAAAAAAAAAAAGACTCGAAATGGCCTAAAACGTGCTCCTAGACACTTTCTGTGGGAACTTATTTTTTTACTAACAAATTTTCTTGACTCCACACTTAGAAAAAAAAAAAAAAAAAAATGAAAATCCCATTTTCTATACCAAAACAAGCCACCAGGTGGCCAAAATTTTGCACAAAGGTCGGCCTCATAAAATCCTACCACCCAACCCCAACCATGATCCCATGATCCACCCCCTTCCCCCGTGAGGTCGATTTTAAAAGTCGTCCAATGTTAAAACTTGGGGCTCCAAATTGCTCCAAATTTCTAGGGGATGTAGAGGGGACCAAGGGCTACCACTGGCACTATTCAGAATTCCCATGATCCAATAAAAAAAAAAAACGCTTCACTTTTAAACTTTAAAATCGAAATTGCAGTACCCAAAAAAAACGCCAGGGGCGCCACATTTTTTAAGCAAGTCCGCTGGGCCTAGACCTATCCGTGGGTGGTAAAAGAATTCCCATGATCCACTCGGTTCTCGAACTAGCTCAAAAATGCCGTTTTTCAAAAGTGGTAGATGGCTCTTAACCTAACCCTAACCCTAACCCTAACCCTAACCCTAACCCTAACCCTAACCCTATAACTATCCCTACCACTTATCTAAATCCTAACCTTAACCTTAGCCTTATTCCCTAACCTTAACCCAAGTAACTATCATTACCGCTTATCTAAATCCTAAACTTAACTTTTAGCCTTATTCCCTAACCTTGAACCAAATAACTATCCCTACCACTTATCTAAATCCTAACCTTAACCTTTAGCCTTATTCCCTAACCTTAACCCGAGTGATTATTCCCACCACTTATCTAAATCCTAACCTTAACCTTCAGCTTTATTCCCTTACCTTAAACCGAATGACTATCCTCACCACTTATCTAAATCCTAAACCTTGACCTTTAAACATATTCCCTAAACCATAAACCGAGTGTCTATCCTGACCCCTAAAACCTTTAATCTTATGAAGCACCGAACGTGTAACACTAACGATCTTGAAACAAACAAAAAAAACCTATCTTTTCTTAAAACCAACCGAGTAACACTAAAAGGAAAAAATCGTTCCTGTTTTAACACCAACCGAACCAACAAGGACAAATCTATCCTATCTTAAAAACAAACCGTGCAACATTAACGGAAAATCTATCCGATCTTAAAACCAACCGAACAAACCTTATCATTTAAAGAAAAAGTTCTTGACGGATTATGGGACATTCTCGAGAGTTGATCGACCTCGAGGGGGCCACCCTCAGGTGAGAGTGTCTTGTGATAACGGCCGAAACACTCGATGATCCTGGGGACCACAACTGATGACATGTCCTGCAGTTCTTGAAGAGATTTTTCAAAAACAACATAAACCAAAACTTTAAAACAAAAAATAAAATCTATCCTTTCTTAAAACCAACCAAATAACACTAAAAAGGAAAAATCGTTCCTGTTTTAACACCAACCGAACAAACAAAGGGAAATCTATCCTACCTTCAAACCAACCGAGTAACACTAACGTAAAGTCTATCCCATCTTAACACCAACCGAACAAAATAAAAGGAAAAATCTATCCTCTCTCAAAAACCAAAACAAACGCATCGATCTGAAAAAATCCAAGACCGGAAAGACGAAAGCTCATTCTAAAGAACGGGTCAAAGCATATGAGGACATTAAGACCATGAATAACAAGCGCCGGCCAGTGCCTTGCCTTGGATCTCTATCCTAACTGCGAAGTCGTCGGACGACGTGGGGAGATCCATGAGTGTTTCAATTTACCTAACCCTAACCCTAACCCTAACCCTAACCCTAACCCTAACCCTCTAACCCTAACCCTAACCCTAACCCTAACCCTAACCCTAACCCTAACCCTTATTCCCTAACCCTAACCCTTAAAAAAAAAAAAAAATTGGTTTTAAGTTATTTTCTCGGCCTAGGAAGGGGCTAGAAACCTAATTCCTGCAG
The DNA here is from genome assembly GCF_026213295.1 of Gadus chalcogrammus. Taxonomy (NCBI): domain Eukaryota; kingdom Metazoa; phylum Chordata; class Actinopteri; order Gadiformes; family Gadidae; genus Gadus; species Gadus chalcogrammus. The sequence continues at coordinate 177,913 of NW_026613511.1, read as the reverse complement.
ATTCAGGATCGGACCGAGCCCAGCTAAAATGGGTTAAAAAAAAAAAAAAAAAAAAAAGATTAACTCTCTCGGCACTCTCCCATGTGCCGCTGCGCGGCACATGGTTGAGTGCCCTCTACTCAACCTAACCCTTAAAAAAAAAAAAAAAAAAAAAATATTGGTTTTAAGTTATTTTCTCGGCCTAGGAAGGGGTTAGAAACATAATTCCTGCAGATTCAGGATCGGACCGAGCCCAGCTAAAAAAGGGTTAGAAAAAAAAAAAAAAAAAAAAAAAAACCATAACCCAAACAATTTGACCCAGTGAATGGGTCATGACATGACTTGAGCCAACACAGACTACCCGATCGACTACCAGACAACTTCACCAAACCAAGTAAGTGCAATAACAACTTCACCAAACCAAGTAAGTGCAATAACCGCCTCTCCATGCATTGTCAATGGGGGAAATCTGTTTTGGGGGAAATGCAGCCATGGGCGGCGCCATCTTGAAAAAAAAAAAAAAAAAAAAATTGAATGAATTTTCAAAATTCGAATTAGAAAAACAACAACAAACAAAATTTGAATTTTCAAATTTAAAAAAAAAAAAAAAAAAAAAAAAAAAATCTTATTAAAAAAAAAAAAAAAAAAAATTTTTATGAATTTTCACATTAAAAAAAAAAAGACTCGAAATGGCCTAAAACGTGCTCCTAGACACTTTCTGTGGGAACTTATTTTTTTACTAACAAATTTTCTTGACTCCACACTTAGAAAAAAAAAAAAAAAAAAATGAAAATCCCATTTTCTATACCAAAACAAGCCACCAGGTGGCCAAAATTTTGCACAAAGGTCGGCCTCATAAAATCCTACCACCCAACCCCAACCATGATCCCATGATCCACCCCCTTCCCCCGTGAGGTCGATTTTAAAAGTCGTCCAATGTTAAAACTTGGGGCTCCAAATTGCTCCAAATTTCTAGGGGATGTAGAAGGGACCAAGGGCTACCACTGGCACTATTCAGAATTCCCATGATCCAATAAAAAAAAAAAACGCTTCACTTTTAAACTTTAAAATCGAAATTGCAGTACCCAAAAAAAACGCCAGGGGCGCCACATTTTTTAAGCAAGTCCGCTGGGCCTAGACCTATCCTTGGGTGGTAAAAGAATTCCCATGATCCACTCGGTTCTCGAACTAGCTCAAAAATGCCGTTTTTCAAAAGTGGTAGATGGCTCTTAACCTAACCCTAACCCTAACCCTAACCCTAACCCTAACCCTAACCCTAACCCTAACCCTAAAACCCCCTATCCTGGGCGCCTTGGCTACAGCCAGCACCATATGTGATGCCCGACTCGATATCTCGGCGGGTGAAGGTCGCACGGACTCGGGCTTGGCACCGTTGGAAAGCTGATCCTCCCTTTGGGGGGGGTGCGTCTGCCTCCCGTTTCTCTAGGACCTTGCTCTCAAAGATATCCACCGAAAACGGCCTAACCATAACCATAACCCTAACCATAACCCAATCACCTAACCATAACCATAACCCTAACCCTCCCTAACCATAACCCCAAACTTACACTGCATATCTACAGACCTACACACCCCCGCCTGTAACTACACATATACAGTTGAATGATATATAATAAATAATAATAAACTAACACGTGATGACGGTTAGGGGCCGCTTCTGCCATCTGGTGGCTGCTGAGGGGACCTCTACGGAGCACACTTAGGATTTCGCTGTGCAAACATGCTACAGCCAGCACCATATGTGATGCCCGACTCGATATCTCGGCGGGTGAAGGTCGCACGGACTCGGGCTTGGCACCGTTGGAAAGCTGCTCCTCCCTTTGGGGGGGGTGCGTCTGCCTCCCGTTTCTCTAGCACCTTGCTGTCAAAAGATATCCACCGAAAACTGTCTGCACCCGGGTGCAGTGTGGTTAAAAACCCCCTATCCTAACCCTAACCCTAACCCTAACCCTAACCCTAACCCTAACCCTAACCTCAACGGAGCACACTTAGGATTTCGCTGTGCAAACATGCTACAGCCAGCACCATATGTGATGCCCGACTCGATATCTCGGCGGGTGAAGGTCGCACGGACTCGGGCTTGGCACCGTTGGAAAGCTGATCCTCCCTTTGGGGGGGGTGCGTCTGCCTCCCGTTTCTCTAGCACCTTGCTGTCAAAAGATATCCACCGAAAACGGTCTGCACCCGGGTGCAGTGTGGTTAAAACCCCCTATCCTAACCCTAACCCTAACCCTAACCCTAACCCTAACCTAACCCTAACCCTAACCCTAACCCTACCCTAACCCAAAAAAAAACGCCAGGGGCGCCACATTTTTTAAGCAAGTCCGCTGGGCCTAGACCTATCCGTGGTGGTAAAAGAATCCCATGATCCACTCGGTTCTCGAACTAGCTCAAAAATGCCGTTTTTCAAAGTGGTAGATGGCTCTTAACCTAACCCTAACCCTAACCCTAACCCTAACCCTAACCCTAACCCTTAATCTTAATCTTAATCTTAATCTTAATCTTAATCCTAACCTTAACCATTAGCCTTATTCCCTAACCCTAACCCTTGGAAAAAAAAAAAAAATAAAAAAAAATTGGTTTTAAGTTATTTTCTCGGCTTAGGAAGGGGCTAGAAACATAATTCCTGCAGATCCAGGATCGGACCGAGCCCAGCTAAAAAAGGGTTAAAAAAAAAAAAAAAAAAAGATTAACTCTCTCGGCACTCTCCCATGTGCCGCTGCGCGGCACATGGTTGAGTGCCTTCTACTCAACCTAACCCTTAAAAAAAAAAAAAATTTGGTTTTAAGTTATTTTCTCGGCCTAGGAAGGGGCTAGAAACATAATTCCTGCAGATTCAGGATCGGACCGAGCCCAGCTAAAAAAGGGTTAGAAAAAAAAAAAAAAAAAAAAAAACCATAACCCAAACAATTTGACCCAGTGAATGGGTCATGACATGACTTGAGCCAACACAGACTACCCGATCGACTACCAGACAACTTCACCAAACCAAGTAAGTGCAATAACAACTTCACCAAACCAAGTAAGTGCAATAACCGCCTCTCCATGCATTGTCAATGGGGGAAATCTGTTTTGGGGGAAATGCAGCCATGGGCGGCGCCATCTTGAAAAAAAAAAAAAAAGAAAAAAAAAAAAAAATTGAATGAATTTTCAAATTCGAATTAGAAAAACAAAAAACCAACAAAATTTGAATTGAATTTTCAAATTAAAAAAAAATAAATAAAAATAAAAATTCTAATTAAAAAAAAAAAAAAAAAAAAAAAATTGAATGAATTTTCACATTAAAAAAAAAAAAAAAAAAAGACTCGAAATGGCCTAAAACGTGCTCCTAGACACTTTCTGTGGGAACTTATTTTTTTACTAACAAATTTTCTTGACTCCACACTTAGAAAAAAAAAAAAAAAAAATGAAAATCCCATTTTCTATACCAAAACAAGCCACCAGGTGGCCAAAATTTTGCACAAAGGTCGGCCTCATAAAATCCTACCACCCACCCCAACCATGATCCCATGATCCACCCCCTTCCCCCGTGAGGTCGATTTTAAAAGTCGTCCAATGTTAAAACTTGGGGCTCCAAATTGCTCCAAATTTCTAGGGGATGTAGAGGGGACCAAGGGCTACCACTGGCACTATTCAGAATTCCCATGATCCAATAAAAAAAAAAAAACGCTTCACTTTTAAACTTTAAAATCGAAATTGCAGTACCCAAAAAAAACGCCAGGGGCGCCACATTTTTTAAGCAAGTCCGCTGGGCCTAGACCTATCCGTGGGTGGTAAAAGAATTCCCATGATCCACTCGGTTCTCGAACTAGCTCAAAAATGCCGTTTTTCAAAAGTGGTAGATGGCTCTTAACCTAACCCTAACCCTAACCCTAACCCTAACCCTAACCCTAACCCTAACCCTAACCCTAACCCTAACCCTAACCCTAACCCTAACCCTAACCCTAACCCTAACCCTAACCCTAACCTCTGCACCCGGGTGCAGTGTGGTTAAAACCCCCTATCCTAACCCTAACCCTAACCCTAACCCTAACCCTAACCTAACCCTAACCCTAACCCTAACCCTAACCCTAACCCAAAAAAAAACGCCAGGGGCGCCACATTTTTTAAGCAAGTCCGCTGGGCCTAGACCTATCCGTGGGTGGTAAAAGAATTCCCATGATCCACTCGGTTCTCGAACTAGCTCAAAAATGCCGTTTTTCAAAAGTGGTAGATGGCTCTTAACCTAACCCTAACCCTAACCCTAACCCTAACCCTAACCCTAACCCTTAATCTTAATCTTAATCTTAATCTTAATCTTAATCCTAACCTTAACCATTAGCCTTATTCCCTAACCCTAACCCTTGGAAAAAAAAAAAAAATAAAAAAAAATTGGTTTTAAGTTATTTTCTCGGCTTAGGAAGGGGCTAGAAACATAATTCCTGCAGATCCAGGATCGGACCGAGCCCAGCTAAAAAAAGGGTTAAAAAAAAAAAAAAAAAAAGATTAACTCTCTCGGCACTCTCCCATGTGCCGCTGCGCGGCACATGGTTGAGTGCCTTCTACTCAACCTAACCCTTAAAAAAAAAAAAATTTGGTTTTAAGTTATTTTCTCGGCCTAGGAAGGGGCTAGAAACATAATTCCTGCAGATTCAGGATCGGACCGAGCCCAGCTAAAAAAGGGTTAGAAAAAAAAAAAAAAAAAAAAAAAAACCATAACCCAAACAATTTGACCCAGTGAATGGGTCATGACATGACTTGAGCCAACACAGACTACCGATCGACTACCAGACAACTTCACCAAACCAAGTAAGTGCAATAACAACTTCACCAAACCAAGTAAGTGCAATAACCGCCTCTCCATGCATTGTCAATGGGGGAAATCTGTTTTGGGGGAAATGCAGCCATGGGCGGCGCCATCTTGAAAAAAAAAAAAAAGAAAAAAAAAAAAAAATTGAATGAATTTTCAAAATTCGAATTAGAAAAACAAAAACAAACAAAATTTGAATTGAATTTTCAAATTAAAAAAAAATAAATAAAAATAAAAATTCTAATTAAAAAAAAAAAAAAAAAAAAAAAATTGAATGAATTTTCACATTAAAAAAAAAAAAAAAAAAAGACTCGAAATGGCCTAAAACGTGCTCCTAGACACTTTCTGTGGGAACTTATTTTTTACTAACAAATTTTCTTGACTCCACACTTAGAAAAAAAAAAAAAAAAAATGAAAATCCCATTTCTATACCAAAACAAGCCACCAGGTGGCCAAAATTTTGCACAAAGGTCGGCCTCATAAAATCCTACCACCCAACCCCAACCATGATCCCATGATCCACCCCCTTCCCCCGTGAGGTCGATTTTAAAAGTCGTCCAATGTTAAAACTTGGGGCTCCAAATTGCTCCAAATTTCTAGGGGATGTAGAGGGGACCAAGGGCTACCACTGGCACTATTCAGAATTCCCATGATCCAATAAAAAAAAAAAACGCTTCACTTTTAAACTTTAAAATCGAAATTGCAGTACCCAAAAAAAACGCCAGGGGCGCCACATTTTTTAAGCAAGTCCGCTGGGCCTAGACCTATCCGTGGGTGGTAAAAGAATTCCCATGATCCACTCGGTTCTCGAACTAGCTCAAAAATGCCGTTTTTCAAAAGTGGTAGATGGCTCTTAACCTAACCCTAACCCTAACCCTAACCCTAACCCTAACCCTAACCCTAACCCTATAACTATCCCTACCACTTATCTAAATCCTAACCTTAACCTTTAGCCTTATTCCCTAACCTTAACCCAAGTGATTATCCCCACCACTTATCTAAATCCTAACCTTAACCTTTAGCCTTATTCCCTAACCTTAACCCGAGTAACTATCCCTACCACTTATCTAAATCCTAACCTTAACCTTTAGCCTTATTCCCTAACCTTAACCCGAGTGATTATTCCCACCACTTATCTAAATCCTAACCTTAACCTTCAGCTTTATTCCCTTACCTTAAACCGAATGACTATCCTCACCACTTATCTAAATCCTAAACCTTGACCTTTAAACATATTCCCTAAACCATAAACCGAGTGTCTATCCTGACCCCTAAAACCTTTAATCTTATGAAGCACCGAACGTGTAACACTAACGATCTTGAAACAAACAAAAAAAACCTATCTTTTCTTAAAACCAACCGAGTAACACTAAAAGGAAAAAATCGTTCCTGTTTTAAACACCAACCGAACCAACAAGGACAAATCTATCCTATCTTAAAAACAAACCGTGCAACATTAACGGAAAATCTATCCGATCTTAAAACCAACCGAACAAACCTTATCATTTAAAGAAAAAGTTCTTGACGGATTATGGGACATTCTCGAGAGTTGATCGACCTCGAGGGGGCCACCCTCAGGTGAGAGTGTCTTGTGATAACGGCCGAAACACTCGATGATCCTGGGGACCACAACTGATGACATGTCCTGCAGTTCTTGAAGAGATTTTTCAAAAACAACATAAACCAAAACTTTAAAACAAAAAATAAAATCTATCCTTTCTTAAAACCAACCAAATAACACTAAAAAGGAAAAATCGTTCCTGTTTTAACACCAACCGAACAAACAAAGGGAAATCTATCCTACCTTCAAACCAACCGAGTAACACTAACGTAAAGTCTATCCCATCTTAACACCAACCGAACAAAATAAAAGGAAAAATCTATCCTCTCTCAAAAACCAAAACAAACGCATCGATCTGAAAAAATCCAAGACCGGAAAGACGAAAGCTCATTCTAAAGAACGGGTCAAAGCATATGAGGACATTAAGACCATGAATAACAAGCGCCGGCCAGTGCCTTGCCTTGGATCTCTATCCTAACTGCGAAGTCGTCGGACGACGTGGGGAGATCCATGAGTTGTTTCAATTTACCTAACCCTAACCCTAACCCTAACCCTAACCCTAACCCTAACCCTCTAACCCTAACCCTAACCCTAACCCTAACCCTAACCCTAACCCTAACCCTTATTCCCTAACCCTAACCCTTAAAAAAAAAAAAAAAATTGGTTTTAAGTTATTTTCTCGGCCTAGGAAGGGGCTAGAAACCTAATTCCTGCAGATTCAGGATCGGACCGAGCCCAGCTAAAAAAGGGTTAAAAAAAAAAAAAAAAAAGATTAACTCTCTCGGCACTCTCCCATGTGCCGCTGCGCGGCACATGGTTGAGTGCCCTCTACTCAACCTAACCCTTAAAAAAAAAAAAAAAAAAAAATATTGGTTTTAAGTTATTTTCTCGGCCTAGGAAGGGGTTAGAAACATAATTCCTGCAGATTCAGGATCGGACCGAGCCCAGCTAAAAAAGGGTTAGAAAAAAAAAAAAAAAAAAAAAAAACCATAACCCAAACAATTTGACCCAGTGAATGGGTCATGACATGACTTGAGCCAACACAGACTACCCGATCGACTACCAGACAACTTCACCAAACCAAGTAAGTGCAATAACAACTTCACCAAACCAAGTAAGTGCAATAACCGCCTCTCCATGCATTGTCAATGGGGGAAATCTGTTTTGGGGGAAATGCAGCCATGGGCGGCGCCATCTTGAAAAAAAAAAAAAAAAAAAATTGAATGAATTTTCAAAATTCGAATTAGAAAAACAACAACAAACAAAATTTGAATTTTCAAATTTAAAAAAAAAAAAAAAAAAAAAAAAAATTCTTATTAAAAAAAAAAAAAAAAAAAAAATTTTTATGAATTTTCACATTAAAAAAAAAAAGACTCGAAATGGCCTAAAACGTGCTCCTAGACACTTTCTGTGGGAACTTATTTTTTTACTAACAAATTTTCTTGACTCCACACTTAGAAAAAAAAAAAAAAAAAATGAAAATCCCATTTTCTATACCAAAACAAGCCACCAGGTGGCCAAAATTTTGCACAAAGGTCGGCCTCATAAAATCCTACCACCCAACCCCAACCATGATCCCATGATCCACCCCCTTCCCCCGTGAGGTCGATTTTAAAAGTCGTCCAATGTTAAAACTTGGGGCTCCAAATTGCTCCAAATTTCTAGGGGATGTAGAAGGGACCAAGGGCTACCACTGGCACTATTCAGAATTCCCATGATCCAATAAAAAAAAAAAACGCTTCACTTTTAAACTTTAAAATCGAAATTGCAGTACCCAAAAAAAACGCCAGGGGCGCCACATTTTTTAAGCAAGTCCGCTGGGCCTAGACCTATCCTTGGGTGGTAAAAGAATTCCCATGATCCACTCGGTTCTCGAACTAGCTCAAAAATGCCGTTTTTCAAAAGTGGTAGATGGCTCTTAACCTAACCCTAACCCTAACCCTAACCCTAACCCTAACCCTAACCCTAACCCTAACCCTAACCCTAACCCTAACCCTAACCATGAATAACAAGCGCCGGCCAGTGCCTTGCCTTGGATCTCTATCCCAAACTGCGAAGTCGTCGGACGACGTGGGGAGATCCATGAGTTGTTTCAATTTACCTAACCCTAACCCTAACCCTAACCCTAACCCTAACCCTAACCCTAACCATGAATAACAAGCGCCGGCCAGTGCCTTGCCTTGGATCTCTAATCCCAAACTGCGAAGTACGTCGGACGAAGTGGGAGAATCTTCCCTGAGTTGTTACACATTACCAAACAAACCTTATAAAAAGGAAGAAGTTCTTGAGGAGTTATAGGACATTCCCGGGAGTTGATCGACCTCGGGAGGGCCTCCCTCAGGTGAGAGTGTCTTGTGATAACGGCCGAAACACTCGATGATCCTGAGGACCACAACTGATGACATGTCCTGCAATTCTTGAAGGGATTCTACAAATATAATATAAACCAAAACTTTAAAACAAAAAATAAAATCTGCCGCACAAAAAAACATTGAATAAATTCCAATATTAAATAACCAAACTACAATACGAATAACGCATCAACCTGGAAAAATCCAAACTGGAAAAACGAAAGCTCATTCTAAAGAACGGGTCAAAGCATATGAGGACATTAAGACCATGAATAACAAGCGCCGGCCAGTGCCTTGCCTTGGATCTCTATCCCAAACTGCGAAGTCGTCGGACGACGTGGGGAGATCCATGAGTTGTTTCAATTTACCTAACCCTGCCAGAGCCCTCGGACCATCTGGTCTTTTTTGAACCCAAGTTGTCTTTGACCCCACACTAACCTTAAAAAGGAACAAACAAATACCAACCTGGAAAACTTGAATGATGAGAAATCTATCCTGTCTTAAAACCAACCGAGAAATACTAACGATAAATCTATTCCATCTTAAAAACCAACCGAGCAACATCAATGGAAAATCTTTCCCATCTTGACACCAAACGAACGATAAGAAATCTATCCTTTCCTAAAAACCAACCGAGAAGTACCAACGATAAATCTATCCTATCCTGAAAACCAACCGTGAAACACCAACGAGAAATCCATCCGGAAAAACGTCCTAACCTCCAACCTCATCTCGCTCTCTCTAATCCTATACCCTTTAACATCCTATCACCGCTCTGCCCTCTGGGTTTGAGATGTGAATAGGATATCAGAGAAGCCCAGACAGGCAGGGGAGGATGTAGCGACAGACATCGCACGCCTCCTTACCTCTGACTCCCCATCTTCCCTTACCCCACTCTTCTATCTCTCTCTAACTCTATTCCCTTCAACATCCTATCACCCCTCTGCCCTCTGGGTTTGAGGTGTGAATAGGATATCAGAGAAGCCCAGACAGGCAGGGGAGGATGTAGCGACAGACATCGCACGCCTCCTTACCTCTGACTCCCCACCCCCACTCCTCTAACTCTCTCTAGATCTAAACTCCGTGGAGCACTAACGAGAAAAATCTCTCCTATCTTAAAACCAACCGAACAACATTAATGGAAAATCTTCCCCATCTTAACACCAACCGAATGATAAGAAATCTACTCTTTCTTAAAAAACCAACCGAGAAATACCAATGATAAATCTATCCTATCCTGAAAACCAACCGTGAAACACCAACGAGAAATCCATCCGGAAAAACGTCCTAACCTCCAACCTCATCTCGCTCTCTCTAATCCTATACCCTTTAACGTCCTATCACCGCTCTGCCCTCTGGGTTTGAGATGTGAATAGGATATCAGAGAAGCCCAGACAGGCAGGGGAGGATGTAGCGACAGACATCGCACGCCTCCTTACCTCTGACTCCCCATCTTCCCTTACCCCACTCTTCTATCTCTCTCTAACTCTATTCCCTTCAACGTCCTATCACCCCTCTGCCCTCTGGGTTTGAGGTGTGAATAGGATATCAGAGAAGCCCAGACAGGCAGGGGAGGATGTAGCGACAGACATCGCACGCCTCCTTACCTCTGACTCCCCACCCTTACCCCACTCTTCTCACTCTCTCTAAAACCTAAACCCTTCAACATTTAAAAAATTTAAAAAGTTCGATTTTAATCCCAAAACCTAATCTTTAGCTTTATTCCCTAAAACCCAACCCTAAAAACACTTTGTGTTTATTTAGAATAATATTGTTACTGATTTTAAACGCATAAACTGCCCCCACATAGTCACTAGAAAGCAGGATCTAACACACAAATTGAATAACCCTCACATAGCCACTAGGAAGCGGGATCAAACACCATTAAACAGGCAAGGAGGGAGGAACAATTACGTCACGTTGGCCACGCCCACTTGACCCTATAAAAGTCGACAGAGAGATTGGAGGGCAGAACACATAGCCAGGCACGCAGAGAGGTTGCATCTCGAAGTAGCTCTACTATATTTCTCTCACACACGTTAGATTTCATAGTTATCATTCCAAGATGACCAACGAAGGCGAAGGACAACTCTGAGGTAAGTATTTATTACTTTATTTAAAACTAAACTATATGTAATTGCTTGATGCTATGCTATGTATGAGGTACAGGTTATTTTGTAATTGTTTTAACATTTCCTGGGTTTATGCAATGTATGGAACAATTCTCTTTAGACTTCATCCCTACCACTTATCTAAATCTAAATCCTAACCTTAACCTTTAGCCTTATTCCCTAACCTTAACCCGAGTGGCTATCCCTACCACTTATCTAAATCCTGACCTTAACCTTTTAGCCTTATTCCCTAACCTTAACCCGAGTGGCTATCCCTACCACTTATCTAAATCCTGACCTTAACCTTTTAGCCTTATTCCCTAACCTTAACCCGAGTGGCTATCCCATCTTAACACCAACCGAACAAACAAAGGAAATATCTATCCTCTCCTAAAGACCAACCGAGTAACACTAAAAGGAAAAATCTTCCCTATTTTAACACCAACCAAACAAACCTTATAAAAAGGAAGAAGTTCTTGAGGAGTTATAGGACATTCCCGGGAGTTGATCGACCTCGGGAGGGCCTCCCTCAGGTGAGAGTGTCTTGTGATAACGGCCGAAACACTCGATGATCCTGAGGACCACAACTGATGACATGTCCTGCAATTCTTGAAGGGATTCTACAAATATAATATAAACCAAAACTTTAAAACAAAAAATAAAATCTGCCGCACAAAAAAACATTGAATAAATTCCAATATTAAATAACCAAACTACAATACGAATAACGCATCAACCTGGAAAAATCCAAACTGGAAAAACGAAAGCTCATTCTAAAGAACGGGTCAAAGCATATGAGGACATTAAGACCATGAATAACAAGCGCCGGCCAGTGCCTTGCCTTGGATCTCTATCCCAAACTGCGAAGTCGTCGGACGACGTGGGGAGATCCATGAGTTGTTTCAATTTACCTAACCCTAACCCTAACCCTAACCCTAACCCTAACCCTAACCCTAACCCTAACCCTAACCCGATTACCACAATAACCTAACCCTAACCCTAACCCTAACCCTAACCCTAACCCTAACCCTTTAGCCTTATTCCCTAACCCTAACCAATAAAAAAAAAAAAAAAAAAAAATTGGTTTTAAGTTATTTTCTCGGCTTAGGAAGGGGCTAGAAACATAATTCCTGCAGATCCAGGATCGGACCGAGCCCAGCTAAAAAAGGGTTAAAAAAAAAAAAAAAAAAGATTAACTCTCTCGGCACTCTCCCATGTGCCGCTGCGCGGCACAAGGTTGAGTGCCTTCTACTCAACCTAACCCTTAAAAAAAAAAAAAAAAAAAAAAAAATTGGTTTTAAGTTATTTTCTCGGCCTAGGAAGGGGCTAGAAACATAATTCCTGCAGATTCAGGATCGGACCGAGCCCAGCTAAAAAAGGGTAAAAAAAAAAAAAAAAAAAAAAAAAAACCCTAACCCAAACAATTTGACCCAGTGAATGGGTCATGACATGACTTGAGCCAACGCAGACTACCAGATCGACTACCAGACAACTTCACCAAACCAAGTAAGTGCAATAACAACTTCACCAAACCAAGTAAGTGCAATAACCACCTTTCCATGCATTGTCAATGGGGGAAATCTTTTTTGGGGGAAATGCAGCCATGGGCGGCGCCATCTTGGAAAAAAAAAAAAAAAAAAAATGGAATGAATGAATTTTCAAAATCTCAAATTATCCCCCCCAAAAAAAAAAAAAAGATTCAAATTTCAAAATTTCCAAAAAAAAAATAATAAAAAAAAAAAAAAAAAAAAAAATAAAAAAAAAATTCATTAGAAAAAAATAAAATAAAAAAAGGGTTAGGGTTAGAATGTACCAAAAAAGTGCACCACAGACCACCACCAAAAGACTCAAAATGGTCAAAAACGTGCTCCTAGACACTTTCTGTCAAATTTTCACAAAATTTTCAGAAAATTTTCTAAGTATTTTTACATTGGAGTCAACGGTAGCTATGTGAAGGAAGTGGGCTAGAACTCCAAAACTTCGTACCCATGTTGAAGGAGCCGAGAAAACCTTCCACACAAATTTTGGTAAAAAAAAAAAAATGGTAACACCCCTTTTTCCCGCGTTTAGTGAAAAACTTCAAATGCGATTTTCTATACCAAAACAAGCCACCAGGTGGCCAACATTTTGCACAAAGGTCCGCCTCATTAATACCTACCAACCATAGGAACCTTGTTCCCACGCCCCTCCCTCAGCTCCCGTAAGGTCGATTATAGCTGTTTTCCCATGTTAAAAAAAGTTGCCACTAGGGGCGCCAAATTTCTTGGGGATGAAGAGGGGACCAAGGGCTACCACTGGCACTATCCCAAATTCCCACGCCCCTCTGTAAAAAAAAAACGCTTCACTTTGAAGTTTTAAAATCGAAATTGCAGTACCCAAAAAAAACCGCCAGGGGCGCCATATTTTTTGAGCAAGTCCGCTGGGCCTAGACCTATCCATGGGTGGTCGCCGAATTCCCACGCCCCTCTGCATTCTCGAACTAGCTCAAAAAAACCGTTTTTAAAAAGTGGTAGATGGCTCTTAACCTAACCCTAACCCTAACCCTAACCCTAACCCTAACCCTAACCCTAACCCTAACCCTAACCCTAACCCTAACCCTAACCTCTGCACCCGGGTGCAGTGTGGTTAAAACCCCCTATCCTAACCCTAACCCTAACCCTAACCCTAACCCTAACCTAACCCTAACCCTAACCCTAACCCTAACCCTAACCCAAAAAAACCGCCAGGGGCGCCACATTTTTTAAGCAAGTCCGCTGGGCCTAGACCTATCCGTGGGTGGTAAAAGAATTCCCATGATCCACTCGGTTCTCGAACTAGCTCAAAAATGCCGTTTTTCAAAAGTGGTAGATGGCTCTTAACCTAACCCTAACCCTAACCCTAACCCTAACCCTAACCCTAACCCTTAATCTTAATCTTAATCTTAATCTTAATCTTAATCCTAACCTTAACCATTAGCCTTATTCCCTAACCCTAACCCTTGGAAAATAAAAAAAAAATAAAAAAAATTGGTTTTAAGTTATTTTCTCGGCTTAGGAAGGGGCTAGAAACATAATTCCTGCAGATCCAGGATCGGACCGAGCCCAGCTAAAAAAGGGTTAAAAAAAAAAAAAAAAAAGATTAACTCTCTCGGCACTCTCCCATGTGCCGCTGCGCGGCACATGGTTGAGTGCCTTCTACTCAACCTAACCCTTAAAAAAAAAAAAATTTGGTTTTAAGTTATTTTCTCGGCCTAGGAAGGGGCTAGAAACATAATTCCTGCAGATTCAGGATCGGACCGAGCCCAGCTAAAAAAGGGTTAGAAAAAAAAAAAAAAAAAAAAAAAAACCATAACCCAAACAATTTGACCCAGTGAATGGGTCATGACATGACTTGAGCCAACACAGACTACCCGATCGACTACCAGACAACTTCACCAAACCAAGTAAGTGCAATAACAACTTCACCAAACCAAGTAAGTGCAATAACCGCCTCTCCATGCATTGTCAATGGGGGAAATCTGTTTTGGGGGAAATGCAGCCATGGGCGGCGCCATCTTGAAAAAAAAAAAAAAGAAAAAAAAAAAAAAATTGAATGAATTTTCAAAATTCGAATTAGAAAAACAAAAACAAACAAAATTTGAATTGAATTTTCAAATTAAAAAAAAATAAATAAAAATAAAAATTCTAATTAAAAAAAAAAAAAAAAAAAAAAATTGAATGAATTTTCACATTAAAAAAAAAAAAAAAAAAAAGACTCGAAATGGCCTAAAACGTGCTCCTAGACACTTTCTGTGGGAACTTATTTTTTTACTAACAAATTTTCTTGACTCCACACTTAGAAAAAAAAAAAAAAAAAATGAAAATCCCATTTTCTATACCAAAACAAGCCACCAGGTGGCCAAAATTTTGCACAAAGGTCGGCCTCATAAAATCCTACCACCCAACCCCAACCATGATCCCATGATCCACCCCCTTCCCCCGTGAGGTCGATTTTAAAAGTCGTCCAATGTTAAAACTTGGGGCTCCAAATTGCTCCAAATTTCTAGGGGATGTAGAGGGGACCAAGGGCTACCACTGGCACTATTCAGAATTCCCATGATCCAATAAAAAAAAAAACGCTTCACTTTTAAACTTTAAAATCGAAATTGCAGTACCCAAAAAAAACGCCAGGGGCGCCACATTTTTTAAGCAAGTCCGCTGGGCCTAGACCTATCCGTGGGTGGTAAAAGAATTCCCATGATCCACTCGGTTCTCGAACTAGCTCAAAAATGCCGTTTTTCAAAAGTGGTAGATGGCTCTTAACCTAACCCTAACCCTAACCCTAACCCTAACCCTAACCCTAACCCTAACCCTATAACTATCCCTACCACTTATCTAAATCCTAACCTTAACCTTTAGCCTTATTCCCTAACCTTAACCCAAGTGATTATCCCCACCACTTATCTAAATCCTAACCTTAACCTTTAGCCTTATTCCCTAACCTTAACCCGAGTAACTATCCCTACCACTTATCTAAATCCTAACCTTAACCTTTAGCCTTATTCCCTAACCTTAACCCGAGTGATTATTCCCACCACTTATCTAAATCCTAACCTTAACCTTCAGCTTTATTCCCTTACCTTAAACCGAATGACTATCCTCACCACTTATCTAAATCCTAAACCTTGACCTTTAAACATATTCCCTAAACCATAAACCGAGTGTCTATCCTGACCCCTAAAACCTTTAATCTTATGAAGCACCGAACGTGTAACACTAACGATCTTGAAACAAACAAAAAAAACCTATCTTTTCTTAAAACCAACCGAGTAACACTAAAAGGAAAAATCGTTCCTGTTTTAACACCAACCGAACCAACAAGGACAAATCTATCCTATCTTAAAAACAAACCGTGCAACATTAACGGAAAATCTATCCGATCTTAAAACCAACCGAACAAACCTTATCATTTAAAGAAAAAGTTCTTGACGGATTATGGGACATTCTCGAGAGTTGATCGACCTCGAGGGGGCCACCCTCAGGTGAGAGTGTCTTGTGATAACGGCCGAAACACTCGATGATCCTGGGGACCACAACTGATGACATGTCCTGCAGTTCTTGAAGAGATTTTTCAAAAACAACATAAACCAAAACTTTAAAACAAAAAATAAAATCTATCCTTTCTTAAAACCAACCAAATAACACTAAAAAGGAAAAATCGTTCCTGTTTTAACACCAACCGAACAAACAAAGGGAAATCTATCCTACCTTCAAACCAACCGAGTAACACTAACGTAAAGTCTATCCCATCTTAACACCAACCGAACAAAATAAAAGGAAAAATCTATCCTCTCTCAAAAACCAAAACAAACGCATCGATCTGAAAAAATCCAAGACCGGAAAGACGAAAGCTCATTCTAAAGAACGGGTCAAAGCATATGAGGACATTAAGACCATGAATAACAAGCGCCGGCCAGTGCCTTGCCTTGGATCTCTATCCTAACTGCGAAGTCGTCGGACGACGTGGGGAGATCCATGAGTTGTTTCAATTTACCTAACCCTAACCCTAACCCTAACCCTAACCCTAACCCTAACCCTCTAACCCTAACCCTAACCCTAACCCTAACCCTAACCCTAACCCTAACCCTTATTCCCTAACCCTAACCCTTAAAAAAAAAAAAAAATTGGTTTTAAGTTATTTTCTCGGCCTAGGAAGGGGCTAGAAACCTAATTCCTGCAGATTCAGGATCGGACCGAGCCCAGCTAAAATGGGTTAAAAAAAAAAAAAAAAAAAAAAGATTAACTCTCTCGGCACTCTCCCATGTGCCGCTGCGCGGCACATGGTTGAGTGCCCTCTACTCAACCTAACCCTTAAAAAAAAAAAAAAAAAAAAATATTGGTTTTAAGTTATTTTCTCGGCCTAGGAAGGGGTTAGAAACATAATTCCTGCAGATTCAGGATCGGACCGAGCCCAGCTAAAAAAGGGTTAGAAAAAAAAAAAAAAAAAAAAAAAAACCATAACCCAAACAATTTGACCCAGTGAATGGGTCATGACATGACTTGAGCCAACACAGACTACCCGATCGACTACCAGACAACTTCACCAAACCAAGTAAGTGCAATAACAACTTCACCAAACCAAGTAAGTGCAATAACCGCCTCTCCATGCATTGTCAATGGGGGAAATCTGTTTTGGGGGAAATGCAGCCATGGGCGGCGCCATCTTGAAAAAAAAAAAAAAAAAAAATTGAATGAATTTTCAAAATTCGAATTAGAAAAACAACAACAAACAAAATTTGAATTTTCAAATTTAAAAAAAAAAAAAAAAAATTCTTATTAAAAAAAAAAAAAAAAAAAATTTTTTTATGAATTTTCACATTAAAAAAAAAAAGACTCGAAATGGCCTAAAACGTGCTCCTAGACACTTTCTGTGGGAACTTATTTTTTTACTAACAAATTTTCTTGACTCCACACTTAGAAAAAAAAAAAAAAAAAATGAAAATCCCATTTTCTATACCAAAACAAGCCACCAGGTGGCCAAAATTTTGCACAAAGGTCGGCCTCATAAAATCCTACCACCCAACCCCAACCATGATCCCATGATCCACCCCCTTCCCCCGTGAGGTCGATTTTAAAAGTCGTCCAATGTTAAAACTTGGGGCTCCAAATTGCTCCAAATTTCTAGGGGATGTAGAAGGGACCAAGGGCTACCACTGGCACTATTCAGAATTCCCATGATCCAATAAAAAAAAAAAACGCTTCACTTTTAAACTTTAAAATCGAAATTGCAGTACCCAAAAAAAACGCCAGGGGCGCCACATTTTTTAAGCAAGTCCGCTGGGCCTAGACCTATCCTTGGGTGGTAAAAGAATTCCCATGATCCACTCGGTTCTCGAACTAGCTCAAAAATGCCGTTTTTCAAAAGTGGTAGATGGCTCTTAACCTAACCCTAACCCTAACCCTAACCCTAACCCTAACCCTAACCCTAACCCTAACCCTAAAACCCCCTATCCTGGGCGCCTTGGCTACAGCCAGCACCATATGTGATGCCCGACTCGATATCTCGGCGGGTGAAGGTCGCACGGACTCGGGCTTGGCACCGTTGGAAAGCTGATCCTCCCTTTGGGGGGGGTGCGTCTGCCTCCCGTTTCTCTAGGACCTTGCTCTCAAAAGATATCCACCGAAAACGGCCTAACCATAACCATAACCCTAACCATAACCCAATCACCTAACCATAACCATAACCCTAACCCTCCCTAACCATAACCCCAAACTTACACTGCATATCTACAGACCTACACACCCCCGCCTGTAACTACACATATACAGTTGAATGATATATAATAAATAATAATAAACTAACACGTGATGACGGTTAGGGGCCGCTTCTGCCATCTGGTGGCTGCTGAGGGGACCTCTACGGAGCACACTTAGGATTTCGCTGTGCAAACATGCTACAGCCAGCACCATATGTGATGCCCGACTCGATATCTCGGCGGGTGAAGGTCGCACGGACTCGGGCTTGGCACCGTTGGAAAGCTGCTCCTCCCTTTGGGGGGGGTGCGTCTGCCTCCCGTTTCTCTAGCACCTTGCTGTCAAAAGATATCCACCGAAAACTGTCTGCACCCGGGTGCAGTGTGGTTAAAACCCCCTATCCTAACCCTAACCCTAACCCTAACCCTAACCCTAACCCTAACCCTAACCTCAACGGAGCACACTTAGGATTTCGCTGTGCAAACATGCTACAGCCAGCACCATATGTGATGCCCGACTCGATATCTCGGCGGGTGAAGGTCGCACGGACTCGGGCTTGGCACCGTTGGAAAGCTGATCCTCCCTTTGGGGGGGGTGCGTCTGCCTCCCGTTTCTCTAGCACCTTGCTGTCAAAAGATATCCACCGAAAACGGTCTGCACCCGGGTGCAGTGTGGTTAAAACCCCCTATCCTAACCCTAACCCTAACCCTAACCCTAACCCTAACCTAACCCTAACCCTAACCCTAACCCTAACCCTAACCCAAAAAAAACGCCAGGGGCGCCACATTTTTTAAGCAAGTCCGCTGGGCCTAGACCTATCCGTGGGTGGTAAAAGAATTCCCATGATCCACTCGGTTCTCGAACTAGCTCAAAAATGCCGTTTTTCAAAAGTGGTAGATGGCTCTTAACCTAACCCTAACCCTAACCCTAACCCTAACCCTAACCCTAACCCTTAATCTTAATCTTAATCTTAATCTTAATCTTAATCCTAACCTTAACCATTAGCCTTATTCCCTAACCCTAACCCTTGGAAAAAAAAAAAAAATAAAAAAAAATTGGTTTTAAGTTATTTTCTCGGCTTAGGAAGGGGCTAGAAACATAATTCCTGCAGATCCAGGATCGGACCGAGCCCAGCTAAAAAAGGGTTAAAAAAAAAAAAAAAAAAGATTAACTCTCTCGGCACTCTCCCATGTGCCGCTTCGCGGCACATGGTTGAGTGCCTTCTACTCAACCTAACCCTTAAAAAAAAAAGATTGGTTTTAAGTTATTTTCTCGGCCTAGGAAGGGGCTAGAAACATAATTCCTGCAGATTCAGGATCGGACCGAGCCCAGCTAAAAAAGGGTTAGAAAAAAAAAAAAAAAAAAAAAAACCATAACCCAAACAATTTGACCCAGTGAATGGGTCATGACATGACTTGAGCCAACACAGACTACCCGATCGACTACCAGACAACTTCACCAAACCAAGTAAGTGCAATAACAACTTCACCAAACCAAGTAAGTGCAATAACCGCCTCTCCATGCATTGTCAATGGGGGAAATCTGTTTTGGGGGAAATGCAGCCATGGGCGGCGCCATCTTGAAAAAAAAAAAAAGAAAAAAAAAAAAAAAATTGAATGAATTTTCAAAATTCGAATTAGAAAAACAAAAACAAACAAAATTTGAATTGAATTTTCAAATTAAAAAAAAATAAATAAAAATAAAAATTCTAATTAAAAAAAAAAAAAAAAAAAAAAAATTGAATGAATTTTCACATTAAAAAAAAAAAAAAAAAAAGACTCGAAATGGCCTAAAACGTGCTCCTAGACACTTTCTGTGGGAACTTATTTTTTTACTAACAAATTTTCTTGACTCCACACTTAGAAAAAAAAAAAAAAAAATGAAAATCCCATTTTCTATACCAAAACAAGCCACCAGGTGGCCAAAATTTTGCACAAAGGTCGGCCTCATAAAATCCTACCACCCAACCCCAACCATGATCCCATGATCCACCCCCTTCCCCCGTGAGGTCGATTTTAAAAGTCGTCCAATGTTAAAACTTGGGGCTCCAAATTGCTCCAAATTTCTAGGGGATGTAGAGGGGACCAAGGGCTACCACTGGCACTATTCAGAATTCCCATGATCCAATAAAAAAAAAAAACGCTTCACTTTTAAACTTTAAAATCGAAATTGCAGTACCCAAAAAAAACGCCAGGGGCGCCACATTTTTTAAGCAAGTCCGCTGGGCCTAGACCTATCCGTGGGTGGTAAAAGAATTCCCATGATCCACTCGGTTCTCGAACTAGCTCAAAAATGCCGTTTTTCAAAAGTGGTAGATGGCTCTTAACCTAACCCTAACCCTAACCCTAACCCTAACCCTAACCCTAACCCTAACCCTAACCCTATAACTATCCCTACCACTTATCTAAATCCTAACCTTAACCTTTAGCCTTATTCCCTAACCTTAACCCAAGTGATTATCCCCACCACTTATCTAAATCCTAACCTTAACCTTTAGCCTTATTCCCTAACCTTAACCCGAGTAACTATCCCTACCACTTATCTAAATCCTAACCTTAACCTTTAGCCTTATTCCCTAACCTTAACCCGAGTGATTATTCCCACCACTTATCTAAATCCTAACCTTAACCTTCAGCTTTATTCCCTTACCTTAAACCGAATGACTATCCTCACCACTTATCTAAATCCTAAACCTTGACCTTTAAACATATTCCCTAAACCATAAACCGAGTGTCTATCCTGACCCCTAAAACCTTTAATCTTATGAAGCACCGAACGTGTAACACTAACGATCTTGAAACAAACAAAAAAAACCTATCTTTTCTTAAAACCAACCGAGTAACACTAAAAGGAAAAATCGTTCCTGTTTTAACACCAACCGAACCAACAAGGACAAATCTATCCTATCTTAAAAACAAACCGTGCAACATTAACGGAAAATCTATCCGATCTTAAAACCAACCGAACAAACCTTATCATTTAAAGAAAAAGTTCTTGACGGATTATGGGACATTCTCGAGAGTTGATCGACCTCGAGGGGGCCACCCTCAGGTGAGAGTGTCTTGTGATAACGGCCGAAACACTCGATGATCCTGGGGACCACAACTGATGACATGTCCTGCAGTTCTTGAAGAGATTTTTCAAAAACAACATAAACCAAAACTTTAAAACAAAAAATAAAATCTATCCTTTCTTAAAACCAACCAAATAACACTAAAAAGGAAAAATCGTTCCTGTTTTAACACCAACCGAACAAACAAAGGGAAATCTATCCTACCTTCAAACCAACCGAGTAACACTAACGTAAAGTCTATCCCATCTTAACACCAACCGAACAAAATAAAAGGAAAAATCTATCCTCTCTCAAAAACCAAAACAAACGCATCGATCTGAAAAAATCCAAGACCGGAAAGACGAAAGCTCATTCTAAAGAACGGGTCAAAGCATATGAGGACATTAAGACCATGAATAACAAGCGCCGGCCAGTGCCTTGCCTTGGATCTCTATCCTAACTGCGAAGTCGTCGGACGACGTGGGGAGATCCATGAGTTGTTTCAATTTACCTAACCCTAACCCTAACCCTAACCCTAACCCTAACCCTAACCTAACCCCCTAACCCTAACCCTAACCCTAACCCTAACCCTAACCCTAACCCTTATTCCCTAACCCTAACCCTTAAAAAAAAAAAAAATTGGTTTTAAGTTATTTTCTCGGCCTAGGAAGGGGCTAGAAACCTAATTCCTGCAGATTCAGGATCGGACCGAGCCCAGCTAAAATGGGTTAAAAAAAAAAAAAAAAAAAAAGATTAACTCTCTCGGCACTCTCCCATGTGCCGCTGCGCGGCACATGGTTGAGTGCCCTCTACTCAACCTAACCCTTAAAAAAAAAAAAAAAAAAAAATATTGGTTTTAAGTTATTTTCTCGGCCTAGGAAGGGGTTAGAAACATAATTCCTGCAGATTCAGGATCGGACCGAGCCCAGCTAAAAAAGGGTTAGAAAAAAAAAAAAAAAAAAAAAAAACCATAACCCAAACAATTTGACCCAGTGAATGGGTCATGACATGACTTGAGCCAACACAGACTACCCGATCGACTACCAGACAACTTCACCAAACCAAGTAAGTGCAATAACAACTTCACCAAACCAAGTAAGTGCAATAACCGCCTCTCCATGCATTGTCAATGGGGGAAATCTGTTTTGGGGGAAATGCAGCCATGGGCGGCGCCATCTTGAAAAAAAAAAAAAAAAAAAATTGAATGAATTTTCAAAATTCGAATTAGAAAAACAACAACAAACAAAATTTGAATTTTCAAATTTAAAAAAAAAAAAAAAAAATTCTTATTAAAAAAAAAAAAAAAAAATTTTTTTTATGAATTTTCACATTAAAAAAAAAAAGACTCGAAATGGCCTAAAACGTGCTCCTAGACACTTTCTGTGGGAACTTATTTTTTTACTAACAAATTTTCTTGACTCCACACTTAGAAAAAAAAAAAAAAAAAATGAAAATCCCATTTTCTATACCAAAACAAGCCACCAGGTGGCCAAAATTTTGCACAAAGGTCGGCCTCATAAAATCCTACCACCCAACCCCAACCATGATCCCATGATCCACCCCCTTCCCCCGTGAGGTCGATTTTAAAAGTCGTCCAATGTTAAAACTTGGGGCTCCAAATTGCTCCAAATTTCTAGGGGATGTAGAAGGGACCAAGGGCTACCACTGGCACTATTCAGAATTCCCATGATCCAATAAAAAAAAAAACGCTTCACTTTTAAACTTTAAAATCGAAATTGCAGTACCCAAAAAAAACGCCAGGGGCGCCACATTTTTTAAGCAAGTCCGCTGGGCCTAGACCTATCCTTGGGTGGTAAAAGAATTCCCATGATCCACTCGGTTCTCGAACTAGCTCAAAAATGCCGTTTTTCAAAAGTGGTAGATGGCTCTTAACCTAACCCTAACCCTAACCCTAACCCTAACCCTAACCCTAACCCTAAAACCCCCTATCCTGGGCGCCTTGGCTACAGCCAGCACCATATGTGATGCCCGACTCGATATCTCGGCGGGTGAAGGTCGCACGGACTCGGGCTTGGCACCGTTGGAAAGCTGATCCTCCCTTTGGGGGGGGTGCGTCTGCCTCCCGTTTCTCTAGGACCTTGCTCTCAAAAGATATCCACCGAAAACGGCCTAACCATAACCATAACCCTAACCATAACCCAATCACCTAACCATAACCATAACCCTAACCCTCCCTAACCATAACCCCAAACTTACACTGCATATCTACAGACCTACACACCCCCGCCTGTAACTACACATATACAGTTGAATGATATATAATAAATAATAATAAACTAACACGTGATGACGGTTAGGGGCCGCTTCTGCCATCTGGTGGCTGCTGAGGGGACCTCTACGGAGCACACTTAGGATTTCGCTGTGCAAACATGCTACAGCCAGCACCATATGTGATGCCCGACTCGATATCTCGGCGGGTGAAGGTCGCACGGACTCGGGCTTGGCACCGTTGGAAAGCTGCTCCTCCCTTTGGGGGGGGTGCGTCTGCCTCCCGTTTCTCTAGCACCTTGCTGTCAAAAGATATCCACCGAAAACTGTCTGCACCCGGGTGCAGTGTGGTTAAAACCCCCTATCCTAACCCTAACCCTAACCCTAACCCTAACCCTAACCCTAACCCTAACCCTAACCTCAACGGAGCACACTTAGGATTTCGCTGTGCAAACATGCTACAGCCAGCACCATATGTGATGCCCGACTCGATATCTCGGCGGGTGAAGGTCGCACGGACTCGGGCTTGGCACCGTTGGAAAGCTGATCCTCCCTTTGGGGGGGGTGCGTCTGCCTCCCGTTTCTCTAGCACCTTGCTGTCAAAAGATATCCACCGAAAACGGTCTGCACCCGGGTGCAGTGTGGTTAAAACCCCCTATCCTAACCCTAACCCTAACCCTAACCCTAACCCTAACCTAACCCTAACCCTAACCCTAACCCTAACCCTAACCCAAAAAAAAACGCCAGGGGCGCCACATTTTTTAAGCAAGTCCGCTGGGCCTAGACCTATCCGTGGGTGGTAAAAGAATTCCCATGATCCACTCGGTTCTCGAACTAGCTCAAAAATGCCGTTTTTCAAAAGTGGTAGATGGCTCTTAACCTAACCCTAACCCTAACCCTAACCCTAACCCTAACCCTAACCCTTAATCTTAATCTTAATCTTAATCTTAATCTTAATCCTAACCTTAACCATTAGCCTTATTCCCTAACCCTAACCCTTGGAAAAAAAAAAAAAATAAAAAAAAAATTGGTTTTAAGTTATTTTCTCGGCTTAGGAAGGGGCTAGAAACATAATTCCTGCAGATCCAGGATCGGACCGAGCCCAGCTAAAAAAGGGTTAAAAAAAAAAAAAAAAAAGATTAACTCTCTCGGCACTCTCCCATGTGCCGCTGCGCGGCACATGGTTGAGTGCCTTCTACTCAACCTAACCCTTAAAAAAAAAAAAATTTGGTTTTAAGTTATTTTCTCGGCCTAGGAAGGGGCTAGAAACATAATTCCTGCAGATTCAGGATCGGACCGAGCCCAGCTAAAAAAGGGTTAGAAAAAAAAAAAAAAAAAAAAAACCATAACCCAAACAATTTGACCCAGTGAATGGGTCATGACATGACTTGAGCCAACACAGACTACCCGATCGACTACCAGACAACTTCACCAAACCAAGTAAGTGCAATAACAACTTCACCAAACCAAGTAAGTGCAATAACCGCCTCTCCATGCATTGTCAATGGGGGAAATCTGTTTTGGGGGAAATGCAGCCATGGGCGGCGCCATCTTGAAAAAAAAAAAAAAGAAAAAAAAAAAAAAATTGAATGAATTTTCAAAATTCGAATTAGAAAAACAAAAACAAACAAAATTTGAATTGAATTTTCAAATTAAAAAAAAATAAATAAAAATAAAAATTCTAATTAAAAAAAAAAAAAAAAAAAAAAAATTGAATGAATTTTCACATTAAAAAAAAAAAAAAAAAAGACTCGAAATGGCCTAAAACGTGCTCCTAGACACTTTCTGTGGGAACTTATTTTTTTACTAACAAATTTTCTTGACTCCACACTTAGAAAAAAAAAAAAAAAAAATGAAAATCCCATTTTCTATACCAAAACAAGCCACCAGGTGGCCAAAATTTTGCACAAAGGTCGGCCTCATAAAATCCTACCACCCAACCCCAACCATGATCCCATGATCCACCCCCTTCCCCCGTGAGGTCGATTTTAAAAGTCGTCCAATGTTAAAACTTGGGGCTCCAAATTGCTCCAAATTTCTAGGGGATGTAGAGGGGACCAAGGGCTACCACTGGCACTATTCAGAATTCCCATGATCCAATAAAAAAAAAAAACGCTTCACTTTTAAACTTTAAAATCGAAATTGCAGTACCCAAAAAAAACGCCAGGGGCGCCACATTTTTTAAGCAAGTCCGCTGGGCCTAGACCTATCCGTGGGTGGTAAAAGAATTCCCATGATCCACTCGGTTCTCGAACTAGCTCAAAAATGCCGTTTTTCAAAAGTGGTAGATGGCTCTTAACCTAACCCTAACCCTAACCCTAACCCTAACCCTAACCCTAACCCTAACCCTAACCCTAACCCTAACCCTAACCCTAACCCTATAACTATCCCTACCACTTATCTAAATCCTAACCTTAACCTTTAGCCTTATTCCCTAACCTTAACCCAAGTGATTATCCCCACCACTTATCTAAATCCTAACCTTAACCTTTAGCCTTATTCCCTAACCTTAACCCGAGTAACTATCCCTACCACTTATCTAAATCCTAACCTTAACCTTTAGCCTTATTCCCTAACCTTAACCCGAGTGATTATTCCCACCACTTATCTAAATCCTAACCTTAACCTTCAGCTTTATTCCCTTACCTTAAACCGAATGACTATCCTCACCACTTATCTAAATCCTAAACCTTGACCTTTAAACATATTCCCTAAACCATAAACCGAGTGTCTATCCTGACCCCTAAAACCTTTAATCTTATGAAGCACCGAACGTGTAACACTAACGATCTTGAAACAAACAAAAAAAACCTATCTTTTCTTAAAACCAACCGAGTAACACTAAAAGGAAAAATCGTTCCTGTTTTAACACCAACCGAACCAACAAGGACAAATCTATCCTATCTTAAAAACAAACCGTGCAACATTAACGGAAAATCTATCCGATCTTAAACCAACCGAACAAACCTTATCATTTAAAGAAAAAGTTCTTGACGGATTATGGGACATTCTCGAGAGTTGATCGACCTCGAGGGGGCCACCCTCAGGTGAGAGTGTCTTGTGATAACGGCCGAAACACTCGATGATCCTGGGGACCACAACTGATGACATGTCCTGCAGTTCTTGAAGAGATTTTTCAAAAACAACATAAACCAAAACTTTAAAACAAAAAATAAAATCTATCCTTTCTTAAAACCAACCAAATAACACTAAAAAGGAAAAATCGTTCCTGTTTTAACACCAACCGAACAAACAAAGGGAAATCTATCCTACCTTCAAACCAACCGAGTAACACTAACGTAAAGTCTATCCCATCTTAACACCAACCGAACAAAATAAAAGGAAAAATCTATCCTCTCTCAAAAACCAAAACAAACGCATCGATCTGAAAAAATCCAAGACCGGAAAGACGAAAGCTCATTCTAAAGAACGGGTCAAAGCATATGAGGACATTAAGACCATGAATAACAAGCGCCGGCCAGTGCCTTGCCTTGGATCTCTATCCTAACTGCGAAGTCGTCGGACGACGTGGGGAGATCCATGAGTTGTTTCAATTTACCTAACCCTAACCCTAACCCTAACCCTAACCCTAACCCTAACCCTCTAACCCTAACCCTAACCCTAACCCTAACCCTAACCCTAACCCTAACCCTAACCCTTATTCCCTAACCCTAACCCTTAAAAAAAAAAAAAAATTGGTTTTAAGTTATTTTCTCGGCCTAGGAAGGGGCTAGAAACCTAATTCCTGCAGATTCAGGATCGGACCGAGCCCAGCTAAAATGGGTTAAAAAAAAAAAAAAAAAAAAAAGATTAACTCTCTCGGCACTCTCCCATGTGCCGCTGCGCGGCACATGGTTGAGTGCCCTCTACTCAACCTAACCCTTAAAAAAAAAAAAAAAAAAAAATATTGGTTTTAAGTTATTTTCTCGGCCTAGGAAGGGGTTAGAAACATAATTCCTGCAGATTCAGGATCGGACCGAGCCCAGCTAAAAAAGGGTTAGAAAAAAAAAAAAAAAAAAAAAAAACCATAACCCAAACAATTTGACCCAGTGAATGGGTCATGACATGACTTGAGCCAACACAGACTACCCGATCGACTACCAGACAACTTCACCAAACCAAGTAAGTGCAATAACAACTTCACCAAACCAAGTAAGTGCAATAACCGCCTCTCCATGCATTGTCAATGGGGGAAATCTGTTTTGGGGGAAATGCAGCCATGGGCGGCGCCATCTTGAAAAAAAAAAAAAAAAAAATTGAATGAATTTTCAAAATTCGAATTAGAAAAACAACAACAAACAAAATTTGAATTTTCAAATTTAAAAAAAAAAAAAAAAATTCTTATTAAAAAAAAAAAAAAAAAATTTTTTTATGAATTTTCACATTAAAAAAAAAAGACTCGAAATGGCCTAAAACGTGCTCCTAGACACTTTCTGTGGGAACTTATTTTTTTACTAACAAATTTTCTTGACTCCACACTTAGAAAAAAAAAAAAAAAAATGAAAATCCCATTTTCTATACCAAAACAAGCCACCAGGTGGCCAAATTTTGCACAAAGGTCGGCCTCATAAAATCCTACCACCCAACCCCAACCATGATCCCATGATCCACCCCCTTCCCCCGTGAGGTCGATTTTAAAAGTCGTCCAATGTTAAAACTTGGGGCTCCAAATTGCTCCAAATTTCTAGGGGATGTAGAAGGGACCAAGGGCTACCACTGGCACTATTCAGAATTCCCATGATCCAATAAAAAAAAAAACGCTTCACTTTTAAACTTTAAAATCGAAATTGCAGTACCCAAAAAAAACGCCAGGGGCGCCACATTTTTTAAGCAAGTCCGCTGGGCCTAGACCTATCCTTGGGTGGTAAAAGAATTCCCATGATCCACTCGGTTCTCGAACTAGCTCAAAAATGCCGTTTTTCAAAAGTGGTAGATGGCTCTTAACCTAACCCTAACCCTAACCCTAACCCTAACCCTAACCCTAACCCTAACCCTAACCCTAAAACCCCCTATCCTGGGCGCCTTGGCTACAGCCAGCACCATATAATAATAATAATAATAATAATAATACATTTAATTTAGAGGCGCCTTTCAAAACACCCAAGGTCACCTTACAGAGCATATAGTCATCATACATTTTTTTAAAAAACAAGACATTGTGGAAAAAATAAATAAATAAATAAATAAATAAATAAATAAATAAACATAAGCAATAAGAAATAAATAAAACAAAAACAAGACAAAACAAAACAAAAAAACAAACAAAACAGTGATCAGTTAGACGTTGTGTGCGAGTTTGAACAGGTGAGTTTTGAGTTGTGACTTGAAGGTTGTAATGGTGTCTGACTGTTTTTTTATGTTTTATTTGTATATGTGATGCCCGACTCGATATCTCGGCGGGTGAAGGTCGCACGGACTCGGGCTTGGCACCGTTGGAAAGCTGATCCTCCCTTTGGGGGGGGTGCGTCTGCCTCCCGTTTCTCTAGGACCTTGCTCTCAAAAGATATCCACCGAAAACGGCCTAACCATAACCATAACCCTAACCATAACCCAATCACCTAACCATAACCATAACCCTAACCCTCCCTAACCATAACCCCAAACTTACACTGCATATCTACAGACCTACACACCCCCGCCTGTAACTACACATATACAGTTGAATGATATATAATAAATAATAATAAACTAACACGTGATGACGGTTAGGGGCCGCTTCTGCCATCTGGTGGCTGCTGAGGGGACCTCTACGGAGCACACTTAGGATTTCGCTGTGCAAACATGCTACAGCCAGCACCATATGTGATGCCCGACTCGATATCTCGGCGGGTGAAGGTCGCACGGACTCGGGCTTGGCACCGTTGGAAAGCTGCTCCTCCCTTTGGGGGGGGTGCGTCTGCCTCCCGTTTCTCTAGCACCTTGCTGTCAAAAGATATCCACCGAAAACTGTCTGCACCCGGGTGCAGTGTGGTTAAAACCCCCTATCCTAACCCTAACCCTAACCCTAACCCTAACCCTAACCCTAACCCTAACCTCAACGGAGCACACTTAGGATTTCGCTGTGCAAACATGCTACAGCCAGCACCATATGTGATGCCCGACTCGATATCTCGGCGGGTGAAGGTCGCACGGACTCGGGCTTGGCACCGTTGGAAAGCTGATCCTCCCTTTGGGGGGGGTGCGTCTGCCTCCCGTTTCTCTAGCACCTTGCTGTCAAAAGATATCCACCGAAAACGGTCTGCACCCGGGTGCAGTGTGGTTAAAACCCCCTATCCTAACCCTAACCCTAACCCTAACCCTAACCCTAACCTAACCCTAACCCTAACCCTAACCCTAACCCTAACCCAAAAAAAACGCCAGGGGCGCCACATTTTTTAAGCAAGTCCGCTGGGCCTAGACCTATCCGTGGGTGGTAAAAGAATTCCCATGATCCACTCGGTTCTCGAACTAGCTCAAAAATGCCGTTTTTCAAAAGTGGTAGATGGCTCTTAACCTAACCCTAACCCTAACCCTAACCCTAACCCTAACCCTAACCCTTAATCTTAATCTTAATCTTAATCTTAATCTTAATCCTAACCTTAACCATTAGCCTTATTCCCTAACCCTAACCCTTGGAAAAAAAAAAAAATAAAAAAAAATTGGTTTTAAGTTATTTTCTCGGCTTAGGAAGGGGCTAGAAACATAATTCCTGCAGATCCAGGATCGGACCGAGCCCAGCTAAAAAAGGGTTAAAAAAAAAAAAAAAAAGATTAACTCTCTCGGCACTCTCCCATGTGCCGCTGCGCGGCACATGGTTGAGTGCCTTCTACTCAACCTAACCCTTAAAAAAAAAAAAATTTGGTTTTAAGTTATTTTCTCGGCCTAGGAAGGGGCTAGAAACATAATTCCTGCAGATTCAGGATCGGACCGAGCCCAGCTAAAAAAGGGTTAGAAAAAAAAAAAAAAAAAAAAAAAACCATAACCCAAACAATTTGACCCAGTGAATGGGTCATGACATGACTTGAGCCAACACAGACTACCCGATCGACTACCAGACAACTTCACCAAACCAAGTAAGTGCAATAACAACTTCACCAAACCAAGTAAGTGCAATAACCGCCTCTCCATGCATTGTCAATGGGGGAAATCTGTTTTGGGGGAAATGCAGCCATGGGCGGCGCCATCTTGAAAAAAAAAAAAAAGAAAAAAAAAAAAAATTGAATGAATTTTCAAAATTCGAATTAGAAAAACAAAAACAAACAAAATTTGAATTGAATTTTCAAATTAAAAAAAAATAAATAAAAATAAAAATTCTAATTAAAAAAAAAAAAAAAAAAAAAAAATTGAATGAATTTTCACATTAAAAAAAAAAAAAAAAAAAGACTCGAAATGGCCTAAAACGTGCTCCTAGACACTTTCTGTGGGAACTTATTTTTTTACTAACAAATTTTCTTGACTCCACACTTAGAAAAAAAAAAAAAAAAAATGAAAATCCCATTTTCTATACCAAAACAAGCCACCAGGTGGCCAAAATTTTGCACAAAGGTCGGCCTCATAAAATCCTACCACCCAACCCCAACCATGATCCCATGATCCACCCCCTTCCCCCGTGAGGTCGATTTTAAAAGTCGTCCAATGTTAAAACTTGGGGCTCCAAATTGCTCCAAATTTCTAGGGGATGTAGAGGGGACCAAGGGCTACCACTGGCACTATTCAGAATTCCCATGATCCAATAAAAAAAAAAACGCTTCACTTTTAAACTTTAAAATCGAAATTGCAGTACCCAAAAAAAACGCCAGGGGCGCCACATTTTTTAAGCAAGTCCGCTGGGCCTAGACCTATCCGTGGGTGGTAAAAGAATTCCCATGATCCACTCGGTTCTCGAACTAGCTCAAAAATGCCGTTTTTCAAAAGTGGTAGATGGCTCTTAACCTAACCCTAACCCTAACCCTAACCCTAACCCTAACCCTAACCCTAACCCTATAACTATCCCTACCACTTATCTAAATCCTAACCTTAACCTTTAGCCTTATTCCCTAACCTTAACCCAAGTGATTATCCCCACCACTTATCTAAATCCTAACCTTAACCTTTAGCCTTATTCCCTAACCTTAACCCGAGTAACTATCCCTACCACTTATCTAAATCCTAACCTTAACCTTTAGCCTTATTCCCTAACCTTAACCCGAGTGATTATTCCCACCACTTATCTAAATCCTAACCTTAACCTTCAGCTTTATTCCCTTACCTTAAACCGAATGACTATCCTCACCACTTATCTAAATCCTAAACCTTGACCTTTAAACATATTCCCTAAACCATAAACCGAGTGTCTATCCTGACCCCTAAAACCTTTAATCTTATGAAGCACCGAACGTGTAACACTAACGATCTTGAAACAAACAAAAAAAACCTATCTTTTCTTAAAACCAACCGAGTAACACTAAAAGGAAAAATCGTTCCTGTTTTAACACCAACCGAACCAACAAGGACAAATCTATCCTATCTTAAAAACAAACCGTGCAACATTAACGGAAAATCTATCCGATCTTAAAACCAACCGAACAAACCTTATCATTTAAAGAAAAAGTTCTTGACGGATTATGGGACATTCTCGAGAGTTGATCGACCTCGAGGGGGCCACCCTCAGGTGAGAGTGTCTTGTGATAACGGCCGAAACACTCGATGATCCTGGGGACCACAACTGATGACATGTCCTGCAGTTCTTGAAGAGATTTTTCAAAAACAACATAAACCAAAACTTTAAAACAAAAAATAAAATCTATCCTTTCTTAAAACCAACCAAATAACACTAAAAAGGAAAAATCGTTCCTGTTTTAACACCAACCGAACAAACAAAGGGAAATCTATCCTACCTTCAAACCAACCGAGTAACACTAACGTAAAGTCTATCCCATCTTAACACCAACCGAACAAAATAAAAGGAAAAATCTATCCTCTCTCAAAAACCAAAACAAACGCATCGATCTGAAAAAATCCAAGACCGGAAAGACGAAAGCTCATTCTAAAGAACGGGTCAAAGCATATGAGGACATTAAGACCATGAATAACAAGCGCCGGCCAGTGCCTTGCCTTGGATCTCTATCCTAACTGCGAAGTCGTCGGACGACGTGGGGAGATCCATGAGTTGTTTCAATTTACCTAACCCTAACCCTAACCCTAACCCTAACCCTAACCCTAACCCTCTAACCCTAACCCTAACCCTAACCCTAACCCTAACCCTAACCCTAACCCTTATTCCCTAACCCTAACCCTTAAAAAAAAAAAAAAATTGGTTTTAAGTTATTTTCTCGGCCTAGGAAGGGGCTAGAAACCTAATTCCTGCAGATTCAGGATCGGACCGAGCCCAGCTAAAATGGGTTAAAAAAAAAAAAAAAAAAAAAAGATTAACTCTCTCGGCACTCTCCCATGTGCCGCTGCGCGGCACATGGTTGAGTGCCCTCTACTCAACCTAACCCTTAAAAAAAAAAAAAAAAAAAAAATATTGGTTTTAAGTTATTTTCTCGGCCTAGGAAGGGGTTAGAAACATAATTCCTGCAGATTCAGGATCGGACCGAGCCCAGCTAAAAAAGGGTTAGAAAAAAAAAAAAAAAAAAAAAAAACCATAACCCAAACAATTTGACCCAGTGAATGGGTCATGACATGACTTGAGCCAACACAGACTACCCGATCGACTACCAGACAACTTCACCAAACCAAGTAAGTGCAATAACAACTTCACCAAACCAAGTAAGTGCAATAACCGCCTCTCCATGCATTGTCAATGGGGGAAATCTGTTTTGGGGGAAATGCAGCCATGGGCGGCGCCATCTTGAAAAAAAAAAAAAAAAAAAATTGAATGAATTTTCAAAATTCGAATTAGAAAAACAACAACAAACAAAATTTGAATTTTCAAATTTAAAAAAAAAAAAAAAAATTCTTATTAAAAAAAAAAAAAAAAAATTTTTTTATGAATTTTCACATTAAAAAAAAAAAGACTCGAAATGGCCTAAAACGTGCTCCTAGACACTTTCTGTGGGAACTTATTTTTTTACTAACAAATTTTCTTGACTCCACACTTAGAAAAAAAAAAAAAAAAAATGAAAATCCCATTTTCTATACCAAAACAAGCCACCAGGTGGCCAAAATTTTGCACAAAGGTCGGCCTCATAAAATCCTACCACCCAACCCCAACCATGATCCCATGATCCACCCCCTTCCCCCGTGAGGTCGATTTTAAAAGTCGTCCAATGTTAAAACTTGGGGCTCCAAATTGCTCCAAATTTCTAGGGGATGTAGAAGGGACCAAGGGCTACCACTGGCACTATTCAGAATTCCCATGATCCAATAAAAAAAAAAAACGCTTCACTTTTAAACTTTAAAATCGAAATTGCAGTACCCAAAAAAAACGCCAGGGGCGCCACATTTTTTAAGCAAGTCCGCTGGGCCTAGACCTATCCTTGGGTGGTAAAAGAATTCCCATGATCCACTCGGTTCTCGAACTAGCTCAAAAATGCCGTTTTTCAAAAGTGGTAGATGGCTCTTAACCTAACCCTAACCCTAACCCTAACCCTAACCCTAACCCTAACCCTAACCCTAAAACCCCCTATCCTGGGCGCCTTGGCTACAGCCAGCACCATATGTGATGCCCGACTCGATATCTCGGCGGGTGAAGGTCGCACGGACTCGGGCTTGGCACCGTTGGAAAGCTGATCCTCCCTTTGGGGGGGGTGCGTCTGCCTCCCGTTTCTCTAGGACCTTGCTCTCAAAAGATATCCACCGAAAACGGCCTAACCATAACCATAACCCTAACCATAACCCAATCACCTAACCATAACCATAACCCTAACCCTCCCTAACCATAACCCCAAACTTACACTGCATATCTACAGACCTACACACCCCCGCCTGTAACTACACATATACAGTTGAATGATATATAATAAATAATAATAAACTAACACGTGATGACGGTTAGGGGCCGCTTCTGCCATCTGGTGGCTGCTGAGGGGACCTCTACGGAGCACACTTAGGATTTCGCTGTGCAAACATGCTACAGCCAGCACCATATGTGATGCCCGACTCGATATCTCGGCGGGTGAAGGTCGCACGGACTCGGGCTTGGCACCGTTGGAAAGCTGCTCCTCCCTTTGGGGGGGGTGCGTCTGCCTCCCGTTTCTCTAGCACCTTGCTGTCAAAAGATATCCACCGAAAACTGTCTGCACCCGGGTGCAGTGTGGTTAAAACCCCCTATCCTAACCCTAACCCTAACCCTAACCCTAACCCTAACCCTAACCCTAACCTCAACGGAGCACACTTAGGATTTCGCTGTGCAAACATGCTACAGCCAGCACCATATGTGATGCCCGACTCGATATCTCGGCGGGTGAAGGTCGCACGGACTCGGGCTTGGCACCGTTGGAAAGCTGATCCTCCCTTTGGGGGGGGTGCGTCTGCCTCCCGTTTCTCTAGCACCTTGCTGTCAAAAGATATCCACCGAAAACGGTCTGCACCCGGGTGCAGTGTGGTTAAAACCCCCTATCCTAACCCTAACCCTAACCCTAACCCTAACCCTAACCTAACCCTAACCCTAACCCTAACCCTAACCCTAACCCAAAAAAAACGCCAGGGGCGCCACATTTTTTAAGCAAGTCCGCTGGGCCTAGACCTATCCGTGGGTGGTAAAAGAATTCCCATGATCCACTCGGTTCTCGAACTAGCTCAAAAATGCCGTTTTTCAAAAGTGGTAGATGGCTCTTAACCTAACCCTAACCCTAACCCTAACCCTAACCCTAACCCTAACCCTTAATCTTAATCTTAATCTTAATCTTAATCTTAATCCTAACCTTAACCATTAGCCTTATTCCCTAACCCTAACCCTTGGAAAAAAAAAAAAAATAAAAAAAAATTGGTTTTAAGTTATTTTCTCGGCTTAGGAAGGGGCTAGAAACATAATTCCTGCAGATCCAGGATCGGACCGAGCCCAGCTAAAAAAGGGTTAAAAAAAAAAAAAAAAAAGATTAACTCTCTCGGCACTCTCCCATGTGCCGCTGCGCGGCACATGGTTGAGTGCCTTCTACTCAACCTAACCCTTAAAAAAAAAAAAATTTGGTTTTAAGTTATTTTCTCGGCCTAGGAAGGGGCTAGAAACATAATTCCTGCAGATTCAGGATCGGACCGAGCCCAGCTAAAAAAGGGTTAGAAAAAAAAAAAAAAAAAAAAAAACCATAACCCAAACAATTTGACCCAGTGAATGGGTCATGACATGACTTGAGCCAACACAGACTACCCGATCGACTACCAGACAACTTCACCAAACCAAGTAAGTGCAATAACAACTTCACCAAACCAAGTAAGTGCAATAACCGCCTCTCCATGCATTGTCAATGGGGGAAATCTGTTTTGGGGGAAATGCAGCCATGGGCGGCGCCATCTTGAAAAAAAAAAAAAAGAAAAAAAAAAAAAAATTGAATGAATTTTCAAAATTCGAATTAGAAAAACAAAAACAAACAAAATTTGAATTGAATTTTCAAATTAAAAAAAAATAAATAAAAATAAAAATTCTAATTAAAAAAAAAAAAAAAAAAAAAAAAATTGAATGAATTTTCACATTAAAAAAAAAAAAAAAAAAAGACTCGAAATGGCCTAAAACGTGCTCCTAGACACTTTCTGTGGGAACTTATTTTTTTACTAACAAATTTTCTTGACTCCACACTTAGAAAAAAAAAAAAAAAAAATGAAAATCCCATTTTCTATACCAAAACAAGCCACCAGGTGGCCAAAATTTTGCACAAAGGTCGGCCTCATAAAATCCTACCACCCAACCCCAACCATGATCCCATGATCCACCCCCTTCCCCCGTGAGGTCGATTTTAAAAGTCGTCCAATGTTAAAACTTGGGGCTCCAAATTGCTCCAAATTTCTAGGGGATGTAGAGGGGACCAAGGGCTACCACTGGCACTATTCAGAATTCCCATGATCCAATAAAAAAAAAAAACGCTTCACTTTTAAACTTTAAAATCGAAATTGCAGTACCCAAAAAAAACGCCAGGGGCGCCACATTTTTTAAGCAAGTCCGCTGGGCCTAGACCTATCCGTGGGTGGTAAAAGAATTCCCATGATCCACTCGGTTCTCGAACTAGCTCAAAAATGCCGTTTTTCAAAAGTGGTAGATGGCTCTTAACCTAACCCTAACCCTAACCCTAACCCTAACCCTAACCCTAACCCTAACCCTAACCCTATAACTATCCCTACCACTTATCTAAATCCTAACCTTAACCTTTAGCCTTATTCCCTAACCTTAACCCAAGTGATTATCCCCACCACTTATCTAAATCCTAACCTTAACCTTTAGCCTTATTCCCTAACCTTAACCCGAGTAACTATCCCTACCACTTATCTAAATCCTAACCTTAACCTTTAGCCTTATTCCCTAACCTTAACCCGAGTGATTATTCCCACCACTTATCTAAATCCTAACCTTAACCTTCAGCTTTATTCCCTTACCTTAAACCGAATGACTATCCTCACCACTTATCTAAATCCTAAACCTTGACCTTTAAACATATTCCCTAAACCATAAACCGAGTGTCTATCCTGACCCCTAAAACCTTTAATCTTATGAAGCACCGAACGTGTAACACTAACGATCTTGAAACAAACAAAAAAAACCTATCTTTTCTTAAAACCAACCGAGTAACACTAAAAGGAAAAATCGTTCCTGTTTTAACACCAACCGAACCAACAAGGACAAATCTATCCTATCTTAAAAACAAACCGTGCAACATTAACGGAAAATCTATCCGATCTTAAAACCAACCGAACAAACCTTATCATTTAAAGAAAAAGTTCTTGACGGATTATGGGACATTCTCGAGAGTTGATCGACCTCGAGGGGGCCACCCTCAGGTGAGAGTGTCTTGTGATAACGGCCGAAACACTCGATGATCCTGGGGACCACAACTGATGACATGTCCTGCAGTTCTTGAAGAGATTTTTCAAAAACAACATAAACCAAAACTTTAAAACAAAAAATAAAATCTATCCTTTCTTAAAACCAACCAAATAACACTAAAAAGGAAAAATCGTTCCTGTTTTAACACCAACCGAACAAACAAAGGGAAATCTATCCTACCTTCAAACCAACCGAGTAACACTAACGTAAAGTCTATCCCATCTTAACACCAACCGAACAAAATAAAAGGAAAAATCTATCCTCTCTCAAAAACCAAAACAAACGCATCGATCTGAAAAAATCCAAGACCGGAAAGACGAAAGCTCATTCTAAAGAACGGGTCAAAGCATATGAGGACATTAAGACCATGAATAACAAGCGCCGGCCAGTGCCTTGCCTTGGATCTCTATCCTAACTGCGAAGTCGTCGGACGACGTGGGGAGATCCATGAGTTGTTTCAATTTACCTAACCCTAACCCTAACCCTAACCCTAACCCTAACCCTAACCTAACCCCCTAACCCTAACCCTAACCCTAACCCTAACCCTAACCCTAACCCTTATTCCCTAACCCTAACCCTTAAAAAAAAAAAAAAATTGGTTTTAAGTTATTTTCTCGGCCTAGGAAGGGGCTAGAAACCTAATTCCTGCAGATTCAGGATCGGACCGAGCCCAGCTAAAATGGGTTAAAAAAAAAAAAAAAAAAAAAAGATTAACTCTCTCGGCACTCTCCCATGTGCCGCTGCGCGGCACATGGTTGAGTGCCCTCTACTCAACCTAACCCTTAAAAAAAAAAAAAAAAAAAAAATATTGGTTTTAAGTTATTTTCTCGGCCTAGGAAGGGGTTAGAAACATAATTCCTGCAGATTCAGGATCGGACCGAGCCCAGCTAAAAAAGGGTTAGAAAAAAAAAAAAAAAAAAAAAAAACCATAACCCAAACAATTTGACCCAGTGAATGGGTCATGACATGACTTGAGCCAACACAGACTACCCGATCGACTACCAGACAACTTCACCAAACCAAGTAAGTGCAATAACAACTTCACCAAACCAAGTAAGTGCAATAACCGCCTCTCCATGCATTGTCAATGGGGGAAATCTGTTTTGGGGGAAATGCAGCCATGGGCGGCGCCATCTTGAAAAAAAAAAAAAAAAAAATTGAATGAATTTTCAAAATTCGAATTAGAAAAACAACAACAAACAAAATTTGAATTTTCAAATTTAAAAAAAAAAAAAAAAAATTCTTATTAAAAAAAAAAAAAAAAAATTTTTTTTATGAATTTTCACATTAAAAAAAAAAAGACTCGAAATGGCCTAAAACGTGCTCCTAGACACTTTCTGTGGGAACTTATTTTTTTACTAACAAATTTTCTTGACTCCACACTTAGAAAAAAAAAAAAAAAAAATGAAAATCCCATTTTCTATACCAAAACAAGCCACCAGGTGGCCAAAATTTTGCACAAAGGTCGGCCTCATAAAATCCTACCACCCAACCCCAACCATGATCCCATGATCCACCCCCTTCCCCCGTGAGGTCGATTTTAAAAGTCGTCCAATGTTAAAACTTGGGGCTCCAAATTGCTCCAAATTTCTAGGGGATGTAGAAGGGACCAAGGGCTACCACTGGCACTATTCAGAATTCCCATGATCCAATAAAAAAAAAAAACGCTTCACTTTTAAACTTTAAAATCGAAATTGCAGTACCCAAAAAAAACGCCAGGGGCGCCACATTTTTTAAGCAAGTCCGCTGGGCCTAGACCTATCCTTGGGTGGTAAAAGAATTCCCATGATCCACTCGGTTCTCGAACTAGCTCAAAAATGCCGTTTTTCAAAAGTGGTAGATGGCTCTTAACCTAACCCTAACCCTAACCCTAACCCTAACCCTAACCCTAACCCTAACCCTAAAACCCCCTATCCTGGGCGCCTTGGCTACAGCCAGCACCATATGTGATGCCCGACTCGATATCTCGGCGGGTGAAGGTCGCACGGACTCGGGCTTGGCACCGTTGGAAAGCTGATCCTCCCTTTGGGGGGGGTGCGTCTGCCTCCCGTTTCTCTAGGACCTTGCTCTCAAAAGATATCCACCGAAAACGGCCTAACCATAACCATAACCCTAACCATAACCCAATCACCTAACCATAACCATAACCCTAACCCTCCCTAACCATAACCCCAAACTTACACTGCATATCTACAGACCTACACACCCCCGCCTGTAACTACACATATACAGTTGAATGATATATAATAAATAATAATAAACTAACACGTGATGACGGTTAGGGGCCGCTTCTGCCATCTGGTGGCTGCTGAGGGGACCTCTACGGAGCACACTTAGGATTTCGCTGTGCAAACATGCTACAGCCAGCACCATATGTGATGCCCGACTCGATATCTCGGCGGGTGAAGGTCGCACGGACTCGGGCTTGGCACCGTTGGAAAGCTGCTCCTCCCTTTGGGGGGGGTGCGTCTGCCTCCCGTTTCTCTAGCACCTTGCTGTCAAAAGATATCCACCGAAAACTGTCTGCACCCGGGTGCAGTGTGGTTAAAACCCCCTATCCTAACCCTAACCCTAACCCTAACCCTAACCCTAACCCTAACCCTAACCCTAACCTCAACGGAGCACACTTAGGATTTCGCTGTGCAAACATGCTACAGCCAGCACCATATGTGATGCCCGACTCGATATCTCGGCGGGTGAAGGTCGCACGGACTCGGGCTTGGCACCGTTGGAAAGCTGATCCTCCCTTTGGGGGGGGTGCGTCTGCCTCCCGTTTCTCTAGCACCTTGCTGTCAAAAGATATCCACCGAAAACGGTCTGCACCCGGGTGCAGTGTGGTTAAAACCCCCTATCCTAACCCTAACCCTAACCCTAACCCTAACCCTAACCTAACCCTAACCCTAACCCTAACCCTAACCCTAACCCAAAAAAAAACGCCAGGGGCGCCACATTTTTTAAGCAAGTCCGCTGGGCCTAGACCTATCCGTGGGTGGTAAAAGAATTCCCATGATCCACTCGGTTCTCGAACTAGCTCAAAAATGCCGTTTTTCAAAAGTGGTAGATGGCTCTTAACCTAACCCTAACCCTAACCCTAACCCTAACCCTAACCCTAACCCTTAATCTTAATCTTAATCTTAATCTTAATCTTAATCCTAACCTTAACCATTAGCCTTATTCCCTAACCCTAACCCTTGGAAAAAAAAAAAAAATAAAAAAAAATTGGTTTTAAGTTATTTTCTCGGCTTAGGAAGGGGCTAGAAACATAATTCCTGCAGATCCAGGATCGGACCGAGCCCAGCTAAAAAAGGGTTAAAAAAAAAAAAAAAAAAGATTAACTCTCTCGGCACTCTCCCATGTGCCGCTGCGCGGCACATGGTTGAGTGCCTTCTACTCAACCTAACCCTTAAAAAAAAAAAAATTTGGTTTTAAGTTATTTTCTCGGCCTAGGAAGGGGCTAGAAACATAATTCCTGCAGATTCAGGATCGGACCGAGCCCAGCTAAAAAAGGGTTAGAAAAAAAAAAAAAAAAAAAAAAACCATAACCCAAACAATTTGACCCAGTGAATGGGTCATGACATGACTTGAGCCAACACAGACTACCCGATCGACTACCAGACAACTTCACCAAACCAAGTAAGTGCAATAACAACTTCACCAAACCAAGTAAGTGCAATAACCGCCTCTCCATGCATTGTCAATGGGGGAAATCTGTTTTGGGGGAAATGCAGCCATGGGCGGCGCCATCTTGAAAAAAAAAAAAAAGAAAAAAAAAAAAAAATTGAATGAATTTTCAAAATTCGAATTAGAAAAACAAAAACAAACAAAATTTGAATTGAATTTTCAAATTAAAAAAAATAAATAAAAATAAAAATTCTAATTAAAAAAAAAAAAAAAAAAAAAAAAATTGAATGAATTTTCACATTAAAAAAAAAAAAAAAAAAAGACTCGAAATGGCCTAAAACGTGCTCCTAGACACTTTCTGTGGGAACTTATTTTTTTACTAACAAATTTTCTTGACTCCACACTTAGAAAAAAAAAAAAAAAAATGAAAATCCCATTTTCTATACCAAAACAAGCCACCAGGTGGCCAAAATTTTGCACAAAGGTCGGCCTCATAAAATCCTACCACCCAACCCCAACCATGATCCCATGATCCACCCCCTTCCCCCGTGAGGTCGATTTTAAAAGTCGTCCAATGTTAAAACTTGGGGCTCCAAATTGCTCCAAATTTCTAGGGGATGTAGAGGGGACCAAGGGCTACCACTGGCACTATTCAGAATTCCCATGATCCAATAAAAAAAAAAAAACGCTTCACTTTTAAACTTTAAAATCGAAATTGCAGTACCCAAAAAAAACGCCAGGGGCGCCACATTTTTTAAGCAAGTCCGCTGGGCCTAGACCTATCCGTGGGTGGTAAAAGAATTCCCATGATCCACTCGGTTCTCGAACTAGCTCAAAAATGCCGTTTTTCAAAAGTGGTAGATGGCTCTTAACCTAACCCTAACCCTAACCCTAACCCTAACCCTAACCCTAACCCATTTATTTTATTCCTTTTATGTATTTTATTTCATTGATTTTATGATTTTATGGTGATAAAAGTTTAATAACGTATTTTAATTGCTTGTGCCCGTGCCCTCCTCTCCTCTAGCCTCATGTAGTTTTGCATGGCGCTTGAGGGAGCGCCCTAACCCAAACCTAACCCTAACCCTAACCTTAACCCTAATCTTAATCCTAACCTTAACCATTAGCCTTGTTCCCTAACCCTAACCCTTAAAAAAAAAAAAAAAAAAAAAAAATTGGTTTTAAGTTATTTTCTCGGCCTAGGAAGGGGCTAGAAACACAATTCCTGCAGATTCAGGATCGGACCTAACTCGGGCTTGGCACCGTTGGAAAGCTGATCCTCCCTTTGGGGGGGGTGCATCTGCCTCCCGTTTCTCTAGCACCTTCCTGTCAAAAGATATTCACCGAAAACTGCTGTCCTGCTGTGCAAAGCTGCTACAGACAGCAGCATATGTGATGCCCGACTCGATATCTCGGCAGGTGAAGGTCGCACGGACTCGGGCTTGGCACCGTTGGAAAGCTGCTCCTCCCTTTGGGGGGGGTGCGTCTGCCTCCCGTTTCTCTAGCACCTTGCTGTCAAAAGATATCCACCGAAAACGGTCTGCACCCGGGTGCACTTTGGTTAAAACCCCCTATCCTAACCCTAACCCTAACCCAAATTAAATGTATTATTATTATTATTATTGGGTGTGGACCCCTGTCACTGCATACAAAAAAAGTCTGGAACTTTTAAAGCTGAGCCATTTTTGTGTGCATGTTTCAAGAGACTTTACTAAGTAGTCTGTTTAACAGCCCTCTACACTCTGACAGACGTGTGAACGACTGCAGGTCGTTCACACAATAGAGGAGTGTTTGAAGCGACGTGTGTGGATTGGTCGTTGAAAATCAAGCTCTGGCCAGCAGAGGCGCTATAGAGTATGGGCTAAACACTCACACACTTTCAGGTCCCCTCTTGGCAAAAGTTGTGAAAATGCGTAAAAATATTTTAGGAATGTTTTTAGGTTGATTTAAGGCATGACCAAAAGGGGACCTGAAAAATGTCCCCTCTTGGCTCGGAGGTCCCCTGTTGGTGAAGGTGTTACGACGCCGAAGTCCACTGTTGGATAGTTAGGCGAGTACAGACACACACACATACACACACACACACACACACACACACACACACACACACACACACACACACACACACACACACACACACACACACACTTACACAGGACCAGGATCGGGACCCGGACCGGGACCAGGACATGGTCTAGGACTAACATCAGATTAATATATATATGTATGCTGTACATACAGTATATGTGTTTATGTATCCACACAGTACCACTGCTGGGACTCACACCGCTACATACTACCAACACTCTGTTGACAGTCCGGGTTAAACCTTCACAGAGCGAGAAGCAGCGTCATGTGAGGACGTAATTCTTCACGCTCTGCAAGTGGAGAACTTTATTCACAAATGAATTGATGATGTAAACCCCCACCCCCTCCCCCTGATACTAATATTCCTTCACTAGTTATATTGAAGTCCTTAATAACGGTTAGACAGGGTTTAATGATATATGTGGTAATGGAACAGGTAGGGGTTAGACAGTGTTTAAGGATATATGTGGTAATGGATCAGGGAGGGGTTAGACAGTGTTTAAGGATATATGTGGTGATGGAACAGGGAGGGGTTAGACAGTGTTTAAGGATATATGTGGTAATGGAACAGGGAGGGGTTAGACAGTGTTTAAGGATATATGTGGTAATGGAACAGGGAGGGGGTAGACAGTGTTTAAGGATATATGTGGTAATGGAGCAGGGAGGGGTTAGAAAGTGTTTAAGGATATATGTGGTAATGGAACAGGTAGGGGTTAGACAGAGTTTAAGGATACATGTGGTAATGGAACAGGTAGGGGTTAGACAGTGTTTAAGGATACATGTGGTAAGGGAACAGGGAGGGGTTGGACAGTGTTTAAGGATATATGTGGTAATGGAACAGGTAGGGGTTAGACAGTGTTTAAGGATATATGTGGTAATGGAACAGGGAGGGGTTAGACAGTGTTTAAGGATATATGTGGTAATGGAACAGGGAGGGGTTAGACAGTGTTTAAGGATATATGTGGTAATGGAACAGGGAGGGGTTAGACAGTGTTTAAGGATATATGTGGTAATGGAGCAGGTAGGGGTTAGACAGTGTTTAAGGATATATGTGGTAAGGGAACAGGGAGGGGTTAGACAGTGTTTACGAATATATGTGGTAATGGAACAGGGAGGGGTTA
Organism: Gadus chalcogrammus; assembly: GCF_026213295.1. Taxonomy (NCBI): domain Eukaryota; kingdom Metazoa; phylum Chordata; class Actinopteri; order Gadiformes; family Gadidae; genus Gadus; species Gadus chalcogrammus. The sequence goes on along the minus strand of NW_026613511.1, from coordinate 133,846 downwards.
GACAGTGTTTAAGGATATATGTGGTGATGGAGCAGGGAGGGGTTACACAGTGTTTAAGGATATATGTGGTAATGTAACAGGTAGGGGTTAGACAGAGTTTAAGGATATATGTGGTAATGGATCAGGTAGGGGTTAGACAGTGTTTAAGGATATATGTGGTAAAGGAACAGGTAGGGGTTAGACAGTGTTTAAGGATATATGTGGTAATGGAACAGGTAGGGGTTAGACAGTGTTTGGTTTTCGGGACTGAAGCCCAGAATCTCACCTCAAAAGCCCTGTATCTTTTTTTTTTGGTGAAAAATTACTTTGAAGTTGTTAAAGTACATTAGCTAACAATTGTCACCATTCTTGAGTTTTTTACCATCTAATGGAAAGGACATTCAACAGCATGGATAGTACTTTGATACAAAATCATGGGCCTATTTTTGGCCAAGCACACCAGCATAAAATGCAAAAAGGCCAACAAACAAACAAACAAAGAAATTCTTCTCCGCAATCCTACTTTGAATTTACTGAAAGTTGCTCTCAAATTTATAAGTCTCAATTGTAGTTTGCATAAAAATCTCTAGAGTTCACGAGTTAAGTGGTTATTGTTTCTTTCCATTGAACATAATTGTCTTGAGCGGGCCCTGCAACTGAAAATGTAGGCTAAGAACTAGAAGGGATTTAGGATTTGCCAATGTCCAGCAGGTCACCCTAAAATGGAGTGACCTAGAATATGAAATAGAATGCAGGAAAGAAATCTTAGAAATTTTAAAGTTTCTGGGGGAGGAGCCCCAGACCCCCCCCCCCCCCATACATCCAGGGCTAAGCCCCGGATGTACACAAAGCCTGGCTCCCCCCCTGATCATGACTCTCCTTGCGCCTTTATTTCTAAAAGGCGACTAACGACACACTTGGCGACTTATTCAGACCACCAGGGAGAAGGTGAAACCCATATCAACGTATAATCGCGGTCCACGGCTCTCGTGCCAACAGCGTCGGGGTCTCTCCCTCTCCTCGCGCCGTCCAGGCAGTCAGTGGGCGTGGCTTATGGGGAGGAGGACTCCGCACGAGCGGGAGCGTCACAGTCACCATAGTGATTCACTACAGCGGAACTCCCCCAGTGGGGGTTCAGCTGTACTACATCTATTTTAGATTCACACATCTAAATGGGGTGACCTTTGACATGTGGACCCACGTAGTGTTTCATGTACGACAATAATGAACACAATCCTAGATGGGCTAGAGAGGAGAGCAGATATAAGAGAGAGGAGGAGGAGAAGAAGGGAGGGGAGGAGAAGAGCGAGGAGAGGAGAGGAAAGGAGGGGAGAGGATGGAGAGGAGAGGAGAGGAGAGGATGGAGAGGAGAGAAGAGCTGACCAGACAAAGTCACAGTACTCACACACATGGGGGGAATCTTTAAATGTAGCCACTGTGAGCTTTGTTGAAGCAACACAGTCTCATTCCGTCAAATACCCACTGTTGGCAAGGGCACTTTGGTGTCGGTCGCTGACGGGAAAAGGACCCTTTGGCGTTGTCTGCAGACGGAGAGGGGGTTCCATTCTCTACAATGTAACGCCATCCCCGGTGATGTTTGACGTTCAGAGCGGGTGCTCCAGCAGCCCATTCACTCCTGTATTAACCCGACTACGGCTCCATCGCTGTTCCACCGGCGGGTACGCTCCGGACCCAGCACGCCTCAGCCCAGTGGTGAGGGCGCCGTATAGCCCAGCTCAGTTACGGCTCGTGTTTCCACCGCCAACAGTACCCTTATAGTAGGGCGGGGTTTAAGCCGGATGGCGATAGCCGTGGCAGCTACGTGAGCATCGTGAATTTATGGCATTATTATGGCGAATTGATCAACAGTGGCACATGGAACAAAATGTTACCCAAAACTGGTTGGAATCTGTTTGTAATACTGGAATCAGATTTATGAGAAGGAAAAATAAGAAGAAACGATTTGATAATCGACATGTGACCCCATTTATTTTGTATGTGTGGGAGAGAGAGGGAGAGAGACTACAGATGTTACTTCAATCAACGAAATGAAAACACTCTTGTGCAAATAAAATGTCAGTTGGTTTGGTGGCAAACCTAAAAATGTACATATCCGGTCGTTTAAACCTTATTTGACAAATCAAATAAATCCATAACCATTATATGGAATATTCTTTATTATTATGAACTAATAGCTGCATGACTATGATGTTCAGCTCTGTCTCATCAAAAGAGGGGCCCTTATTTTAACACCGGCTGTGATAAACCGCTCATCCATCACAGGCCATTTCATCACCAACACTTTTGCGACATCAGACGTCGATACGTGCCCCCCGTTTTTGTCGGTGCCTCAGGATGTAGTTCACACAGATGTAGGGTTGTGTGTATGTGTAAAACGTATGATTTCTAAGAGCTAGTCTGATGTTAATCTAAATGTAGTTTTAATGACACATGAAAGTTCAAAGAATGACTTGTATGCTTCCTTACTGCCCCCTAGGGTCACGTGTCGTCCACTACAGCTCGTAAAAACGAATATAAGGATTATTCCTTGATGACGAAGTTCCAAACACAATTAAACAAAAGACAGACAAATTGTTCGCCTTAAAGAAGAAAACAGAAAGAAAGGTTACCATCGGGAAAATTCAAGCAATATATTGTCAGGGATCTTAATTGAGCTGCAGTATGACCACCGACCAGCAGGGGGAGTAGATGGACTCGGAGTCCTCCATGGCGGTGGAGGGGGGATAACAGGACAGACCTGTGAAGGAGGAAGGAAGACGTCTGTTGACCGCCATGAAGGGGGGTCATCAATTCTGGATCTAATACATCATGGCTCTCACACACACACACACACACAGAAATACGGGTGTGTGTGTGTGTGTGTGTGTGTGTGTGCACGTGTTCGTGTGTGCTTTAATCTACAAGTTCAAGTAAAAAAACAACACCACTCAGTGTCATCCACCGCCGTCATTCCCTCGCTACGCAAATGACTCAACTGTCGTTCAGCTTCTCACCTGAACCCGCGGAACGGGGCGTGTCGCTTTAACAGAGCCTCGGGTAAAATGACACCGGGTGACACCCTGAAACAAAGCATAGCAACTTTACACCGTCCTGGCGCACTTCACTGGGACCGCGCACCGGGTCTGTCCCATAAAACACACACAGGCGGACGACAATAAGTAACCGATACCGGAGAAGTGATGCCCTCACAACAGGGGGAGACGACCAGCCGTCGTTGACCGACACCGGAAGGATCCGGGATGGGGGACGAGGGTTAATTCAAGTCCGTTCTCCCCCCTCAGGTCCTGGACGACAGCAGGCTGGCCCTGCCGGCCGAGCACAGCCTCCTGAGCCCGGCCAGGTTCCACTCCGTCGACCGGAGCGTCCGGGTCCAGCAGCAGGTCCAGCTCACCCTGGCCCGCAAGGGGAAGAAGTCCGCCTCCAACGGTAGGCCATTTAGTCAGCACTCTTCATAACACCTGCAGATCAAGGTATGGTTCAGGTTGGGAGACCTGCAATGGGGACCTCATAGAGAATGGAATAATACATTTATGTATTGAACTGTGCTGTAGACGAGCTGCCATGGCGTTTAACGTTGTTATGCCATTATCGGTTACATGCTGCCATTCCGACATGCCGCCATTCCGACATGCTGCCATTCCGAAACCTCTTACTACCACCATCCCGACAGTCTATCAATCAGTGGCGCCAACTTCAGTTCAACATGTTCAACCAAAAAGTAGCCAGTATCATGTCATTTATTTGATTAATTCCAATTTCTGGTTGTGAGGATGTATGAAATAGCCCATTCCATCAGTTGACGTTGTGTTACGAGTGGCCGGGCGTTGTTGAAGATTAACCGAGATATAAAACACTTAGACTAATTCAAGAGAGAGAGTAAAATGAAAACGAGGGGTCCGGAGCAAGAATTGACAAAAGACTTTATCGTGCAGCAAAACAACAACGACAACAGCCTGAGTGGGTTTGCAAAGTCACTGGCCCCACATCGGGCTGCAGCCTCACTTATACACGTATAGGAATTTCTTTGTTTACAATGGAGTCACAATGGGGTTTCCGCCCGTCAATCTTCGTCACAGCATGTTATCAACTGCCCAGTTCAGTGGTCTGCATGGATCAACCTCATTAGCCAAGATGACCCAAGGCTAAAAAGGCTGAGGTCAACTTTAGCTTGACCCAAGGCTGAAAGGCCTTAGACCAACTTAGCTTCCCCCCAGTTCCCTATACATTCCTGTGCACCATCTGTTCTGAATCCAGATTCTGCAAACACAATGCTTTCCACTATTTAAAATATAAAACCTATTAATAATCATGGTTTATCATAGAATATACTCACTAATTTCTACCACACATCCCCCCTTTGTGACTACTAAAGTCACAACAAAAACATAACAGTCGTTTGGGTCATATTTTGCACTACATTTGATCATCGTTAAAAAACCTTTAAACATGTTCAGGAGTCTCAACCTGATTTAAGGCAAAAAAGATCTATCAAATGTCTAACATGTCTAACTAGAATTCACACATAACACAGTATTTTCAGCATGCATTGAAAATTAGCATTTCAGAATATATGACATAAAAATATGAAACTCAAAAAATGACATTTCAAAAAATAAGTAAATAATAGAAATTAGAAACTAAAATTGTTAACAAGCTTGCATGGATTTGGATAGCTCTGATTTATCATCATGTACTGGTATACTATATAACGTGGGGGTTTAGGGCACCGTAGTTGCTTCTGTTCTCAGCCACCATGCCCTGGAACCCATTAGTCCAAATGTCCATTTGTTCACACTGTCTGAAATGGTTGTGACTCCCATAGAGAGGTCATCAGTTAAGAAAATAGGACCTCTTTTTGATGTCCGATTTTCACATTCCGATCTCCTTTCTAGTGTCACTCCAATCTATCTCTCCATAGAGCATCCTCTCCCACTCCCCCGACTCCTCTATGCCAGTCACCATGAGGGCCATCTCTTTAGAAAGCCTGGATGCTATTACGGATCTGACTATGGGAATGCAGCAGCAGAAGATCAGACCCATCACTGTTAGTACTATTAGGAGCACTACACCTATCTTTGCGAACATCATTCCCCACATACCAAACTTTGTTTCAAGCCATCCAAACATTCCCTGATCATGGCCTGCGTTTTCCTTTAATTATTTTCTTAAACGTTTTAAATTGTTCATCGCAAGTGTAAATGATTCATCTGGGGCAGTATTATTTGGAATGAAGGTACAACACATTTCACCTATAAGATCACAAACTCCCCCCCTTTCTGCTAAAAGCCAATCTAAAGCCTGTCTGTTCTGCCAAGCCACAGTTTTAAGAAGTATATATTCTCTCATATTTAATTTATACTTTCTGTTATAGCCACATGCATTCCTGACGTTACTGTTAAACACCATTTCATTGGATTAAATTGGATATGTAATTTACACCGATCTTTCCTATGTGCATGTTCATAATTTAATGCATGAGGGTTAATGCACATAGGTGTTGGTCATCCGACATAACAGTAAACACAAAGTCATTGACTTGGTCTTGCGGTGGTATGTGAGCAGACAAGACTGTTTTCCCTTTGTTGTCAATTAGTCCTGAATGATTTTGGGCCGGATTATCCTGTGTTCCTCTCTGGCTTTCTTCAGTAGGCCTATCACCCCCTAATTCCTGGCCCTTCCAGGTTTGTGTTGTCCCCGTGGTTTCATCCTTCCTCGGGGTCTGTGCTTGTGCCAGCGAAATCTGGCACAACCCGTAAAGGATCAGAAACAGGCTCCCCGTTTTCAGCATCATCATGCTGCTGTATCTCTTGGCTCGACTGGATCTGGTCCTGGGGCAGCTGGTCAGCCCCACGTGTGTCTGCGTCTGGCTCCTCCTCCTCACGGTCGTCTCTGGCTTTGGGTTGAGCAGCTTTTGTGCAGTGGTTGAGATGATACCACGTGGCACTTCCTTCCACTTGGTTGGCTGTTGGTGTTGCGTTGGTGACTTTGTATGGTCCTTCTCTCACATGGTCACCTGGCTCCACCCCCCTTGGTGGCTCCTTCTCCAACTCTGGAACTCTGCCTTTCTCTTGTTGAAAAATAAGCCTCTGTATGCCAGTTAGTTGTCCCATATAACGTCTTAATTCAGTTTCCAATTGTTCTAATGGAGGTCCTTTATGAGGCCCTCGAATGACAGGTGAAGGCATGGGTCGACCCGTAAACATTTCATGCGGGGTTAGATGCGTCGTTCTGTTAGTTTTCATGCGATAACTCATTAGTGTCAGTCGTAGTGCATTAGTCTTTTAATTTAGTACTCTAATTTAATTTTGTTAATCTTTGTCTTAAGTGTCCGATTCCTCTCTGCACCATACCTTGTGGTTTGAGGAATGTAGACACAGCCTAATCTTTGTTTGACATGCAGATGTTAAATCACTTGTTTGATCGTTTTCTGAATAAACGCAGCTCTATTGCCTGAGCTAATTTGTGACGGAATTCCAAACCTTGGCATGACTTCTCTAGTCAGAACCTTAATTACCGTAGCCGCACTTTGGTCTTCTGATGGGACTGCTTCTACCCATCTGTTGAACACTGTTTTTTCAAATATTTCACACTCATTTAGCTGGATGTTAATCATTATTTGCAAGTATGGTGAAGAAAAACCTTGTTTTCAATTTTTTTCCTAATTCTCCTCAATACCTCCCCCCTTGCGCAATGGTCAAAACCATACGCATTAAATGATAAACAAATCTAATAACGCCGTTGGTGCACCCAACGTCGAAAGTCTAACCTTAAGCATCAGTAAACTGAAACCAATCTTTTGGGAAGGGAAATCAAAACCAGTATGTCCAAATCCTAAGCCCAATATGGGTGGGTTTACCATCAGCCGCCCGAAACCACGCTGTTCCGAAGTCATGCACTAAACCGAAAAAACATACATGCATTAGTGGCCTTCTATGCCACAAAGGTAAAATAAAATGAAATAAAACGCGACATGCCCCGTTTCAAGACGACCTCTGCTGCCAGAGCTGACATATCTGACTCCTGTTCCCCCTCCACCTTTCATCAGCCGGCTTTTCCTATGATGGTTGCAGTCCGTCACTCCATGATCAGGTGAGCCAGTGCTCACAGTGACTCTGCCAAGTAATCGTGACTGTGCCTGAATTAGGTTGTCCCGGGCTTCAAGGTGGGATCTTACCCGTCGTTGGCTAACCAGCCTTCCATACTGGCTTATTGCAGGATGCCGTACCTGGGATACGATCAATCCCCACCTATATGGTGGTATAGATCGCAAAGTGGAGGGATGGAGACAGAGTCTTCAGCCGCATCTGCCTTATGCAGCCATATGTGTGCGTCATGAATGCACATCAGGGCGACTATAAAACAAAATATAATTTATCAGTTAAAATTATTAAAGTGTTGCAGCAGTATTAGTGGCATTTGAAGGTAAACCCACTACTTCCGAATCCAATTTGACAACATAGCATGTATGTCTCCTTCCCAGCAGATGTAGCGTCAATCCACCTATTGTCCTTAACTAGGGAGATGTGAAAGAAAACAAAAATCACAAGATTAAAACTTGCATCTTCAATATTGGGCGACTCACTTTTGTTTTAACCGTTACTCAAAATCACAATTCTCTTCATAATCCTACCCGATTGCCCTTCACTATCTATTCAAATTGGACGACCTAATTAAACCTTTTATTCTACCTATTGCTTGCATTTAGTGTTTTCCATATTTTGATTCACTACTATACCAAACCCAAATCCTCTATGTTGATCTTAACTAGTTTATTCAACACTGAATTGATACATTGTTTCTATTTAGTAATTAACCATATTGTTTTATCTAAAGTATGCTTGTGTATCCCCTTGTGTATTCCGTCACTTGGAGTAGGAGAGGATTCTCCCCTACCTCGGCAGCCCTGACACACACATGAGAACAGGCTCACACACACCCTGTCTCATTTTATTTTACTTATTTATTTTAAATTACATTTGTCATTGTGGATAACCTAAATTTAGAAATTTGGATAACGTTTTATCATACTTATTTGGTCTAAATTTTAAGTATTGCCGATTGTTTTTTCTAAATTATAAGATCACTTTTAATAAATTGTCTATTACTTATCATAATCTTGAAGGAAATATTTTATTTGTGTTGTTATCTTAGCACCTAGACCTCGTCAGGTCCAAGCACCAAAATAACATCCACCTATCCACGCAGAGTCCATGGGTTGGGTCCGCTCCTCGTTTGATGAGTCACTTTACCCTGGCGCCATTGAACCCATTGACTCCTGTGGAGTGTGGTGTGCAGACAATTTTTAACGCTAATTGCTCATGTTTGAGTCTAAATAATTATTCCTAATGTAACTTACTCAGGGACACATCAACACTCAGCTAGGAGGAGATGGGGATCGAACTAGCAACCATTCGGTTACAAGACACCCTCTACTTCCTGAGCTAAACCGTCCCCCAGCCTCCTCTCCGCTGATTTATTACCTCTGCGTTGGTCCGCATCCGCCCTTTTTGCTTTCTTTACATTCCTCTCCCTTCTCCAAACACCTTCTCCCTCTGATCCAACCTGTTGTCTCACCAGTGCTCTGTGTACCAAGATGTAATGATCTATACCACATGGTGTTCCGACGCGATGCAGAGTCTCCAAGAGCCACAGAATCACCAATCCCAGTGGTGGTTCTATGTTTTCTCTAAAACAGTGGACATAGGTTACATTCAGGGACCAAATACAGAGTACATCCAAACGCACAAATAATCTATTCAGTACAATGCAAATTCAGTCTCTTTCTCTCTGTTGTCTCTCTGTCCAGCCCCACCTGCGGGTTTTCCTTACTTACGTTCCTTCTCTCTAACTCTCTTTACCTCTCTTTATCTACTTCCTTTGCTTTCACAAATCTCCATAACCATTTTCATTTTCAGTAATCCTTTCCTTTCCTTTCTGGTTTGTTCGTTTTTTGGACACACTCCAAAACTAGATTATTAATCTTAAAAGGCCATCGAAAGATATGAATGTCCCCAAAGAAAATTCTAACCGGAAAGCCTTCCCCATTACCGCCACTTCTCGTTACCAATCTACACACTCTTCCTCTTCTCTGTCTCACTCTTCACAAATCACTTCATCTGTCCCCTCTAACTCAACTCAATGCTAACTCTTTCTCACTCACTCACTCACTCACTCACTCACTCACTCACTCACTCACTTATACAACTTAGAATAAGAATGGAGCTATACCTATGACTTGGAGCTGTCATAGGTATTAACTGCGTGTGTTCCGAGAATCCTAAAGTTTTGGTGAATTTTCCTGCCATGGGGAGGTGAGAGGCATATTTTGAACTTACGCAAGTGTAAGTGGCTCCAGTGTCAGCCATCATTGGCATGCCTCTATAATTTATCAGAACCTGCAGTATTGGTTCCTCATCAGCTTGTTTTGTGATCGCTACAAGCTGACCCTCCCCCTGTGGATTCTCTGAGCACCCCTAGTATCCCTGTCCCATAAAGGGACCCTGCTGTCCCCGGTTGTAGTTCCCTTGATCCTGCCTCCCCTGATTACCGTTGCCCTGTCCTTGCTGGGATGGAAAAGGGTTAGTAAAACAATTTCTCTTAGTATGTCCTTCCTGGTTGCACCCATAACATATTAAAGGACCTCTGCGTTGTCCTTGGTATCCCTGCTGTTGATTATTTCTATACTGTCCTTGGGACCCCTGTTGCTGATTCTGTCTATTTTTATTTGTGGGGTTCCCATAATTATGGATGTGCACATGTGTAACAGGTGGAGTAGGTGACAGTTGGCTCTGAGGCTGTTGTACTGGGAGAGAAAATGCCAATCGTGGATGTTGGTTTTGAAGTGCGCCCTGCTGGGCGGCTTGCGAATTTACTGCAGCTGGTTCTAAAACACCTGCCTGTCTCTTCTTATCTCTTTCCTTCCTTGTGAGATCTTCCAGCTGAAGCTGATATAGCTTCCTCTGGACCTCTTTGCTTTGTTCCTGTGTTCTTTGTTTATTCTGACGATATTCATCCACTGCATGAACTAAATGGTCATTAAAATTTCTATGAGATCCTGATGTAGACAGTCCAACCACATCCTCTAGCTTGGCTTTGATTGAGCTAGGTAGAATCTCTATCACAGAGTTTCTGAACATGACCGAAAACACAGGATGGATCTCAGGATTCTCATTCGTCTCCAAGCGCCATCTGTCCACTTGGGCCTGGAGGTAGGATGCAGGATTCTCTGTGTCGTTGATAGGGAGACCTCTCATGTTTTTATGATCGATATGGGTCGGAAACTCCCTTCTGAGTGTGGCCCACATCGCCACTCTGTAATGATCAAGTGTAGTCTTATCATATTTTCCATCCAGTATATTCAACCCTCCATTCCTCAGTACAAACTCCATTTTAGATAACCCCAATACTCTTGCTAACAGAGCTTTCAGGTCCCCCACTGCCATTAGCTTTCCCACTGTGAGTTCCTCAAATGTTCTAATCCATTTAGACGCCCCGTTATGTATGTTAGGGAGTTTAGCAATGACTCCCTCCAATTCCTGTGAACCCCACGGTTGATAATGGACCTGTTGTCCTTCGACTAGAATAGGATAGTTCCCTGGAGAAGTTTCGGGTGCCCTTTTCCCCCTTTGTGATTTTCTTAGTTTCTCATCTAACTCGAGTGGTGTGGGGCTTAGTACTGCTGTACTGCAGCCAGGCTCCTCTGCCCCTTGTGTCCCAGACCACTCCTCCTTTCTTTTGTTCCGCTTCTTTAATTTCCTTTTAGCATTCTTAGTAATGTGTTTTACACATGGTTGTGATGACCCTTCACCAACATGCTCAATGTCATCCTCCTCCTCTCCTTCATTCTCGTTTTCACCCTCACTACAACAAATGTCAGCATTGTTACACTCTTCCTTTGTGATTATTTTTCTGGCCACTCGTTGTAATGAGCGCCACCTCTCTCCCTCCTCTTCGAACAAAGCTAGCACTAAGCTTTCCCTGTCCTTCTTCGCTAAGGCTGTTTTTCCACTTCTGTTATCTATGTAACTCCTTATTACTACCTCCATGTCCCGATACATTGTTGGATCAAAAGTCCCTCCCATGGGCCATATAGTACCTGCTACTTCTGTCCTTTCTTCCCAATTCTCAGAGATCTTTTTCATCTCACCTTTGAGCAATAGACGGTCTCTACTCAAAATCTCTACCGCTGTTGGTGCCATTTTTAATTATTACTTTATTACTTTATTTATCTATTCTGAAGTACACTATTTATTAATACAATTTATTTGAGTTTATTCTGCTAGTTATTTTCTATACTTTACTATCTCTTAAGCTATAAACGTGAACTCCTCCCCGGCGCTCGTCTCCCTCCCTGCTTTGCAGGCTCCTGCTCGTCCCCTGTGTGATTGCTCGTGCACGTGCAGTTAGTCAGCGCGGTGATGTCAAAGAAGATTTACACGTTTATTCAATACTTCAACAAATTAACTATTCTCTATTCGTCTAATTTATTTATGATTATCAACTACTTTAAACAAATTAACTATTCTCTGTCCGCCTAATTTATTTATGACAGAATCAACAACAACAAAAATGAACCGGGTCGTAAAAACCTCCGAGGTAACTTAATCCTAACACGACTTAAATACAGACAATAAGGCGGTTCATACAATTTCTTTATCTTATATTGAAAAATGTCCGAATTGTTTGTAATTAATTACAAATAAAAAGTTGACCGAGCATAGAAACTGGCCTTTTGGTTAATCACATGTACGGTCGGATGTATAATGAATCAATCAGAACTTCAAACAAGAATGATTGCCACAAAGCACCAAGATCAGACAAACGATGCTTCGCACAACTAGTCTATTCCTTCAAAATAATGGCTAATCACATACACACTCGACCAGATCACGAACAAACAAGAGACTCCTCAAAATACCAACTCAAACGGTACTCCAACCAAGAACCTTATCTATTCAAAAGTGCGAGAATCTGCTTTCTCAAAAATGCCAACTTCGGAAATTCACCAGTCGACATCCCAAGCAAACCTCTAAAATAAAAATGAATTCATCAACGGCAATGAATTCCAACAGACAAGAAACTTATCTATTCAAAAGTGCGAGAATCTGCTTTCTCAAAAATGCCAATATCGGAACTAGAAATTCACCAGTCAACATCCCAAGCAGACCTCTAAAATAACAAAAGTGCGAGAATCTGCTTTCTCAAAAATGCCAACAATGGAAATTCACCAGTCAACATCCCAAGCAGACCTCTAAAATAAAAATGAATTCATCAACGGCAATGAATTCCAACTCAACTCTCTGTGATTCTCTCAAACATCCAACAGGCACTTCAATCGACCTGCGGACCTGTTACTGTCCTATTGGAACTTTCCCACTAATTCGATCCTCTAGAATACAGCTACAGGACTTTATAATAGGTCTACTTGACCAAAACCTCAAAACTTAAAATAACAACAACTCGTATCAAAAATAGGGAACCACACAGCGTCTTGGTCATTTAGAACCACAGCGCCTGGGGCTTATGTGCGCGCGCACGTCAATCTCTCCCGGAGCCCCCGTATCTCTCACTCGCTCATTAATCTATAATTTCGGTTCGTTTGATCGAAGAGACACTTTACCTGCTGCTCGGCGTTCAGACGGGGCAAGAACAGATCAAACGACTCTATCCTATATATGGCAAGACAACTTACCCTTGAGCTCTGGTCGTATGATCCGTTCGCGTCCCGTCCTCTGGCCCGGCAGCTGGCGAGTCCCTATTTCCTCCTGTTCGCGACGCCAAATATGTTGAAGATTAACCGAGATATAAAACACTTAGACTAATTCAAGAGAGAGAGTAAAATGAAAACGAGGGGTCCGGAGCAAGAATTGACAAAAGACTTTATCGTGCAGCAAAACAACAACGACAACAGCCTGAGTGGGTTTGCAAAGTCACTGGCCCCACATCGGGCTGCAGCCTCACTTATACACGTATAGGAATTTCTTTGTTTACAATGGAGTCACAATGGGGTTTCCGCCCGTCAATCTTCGTCACAGCATGTTATCAACTGCCCAGTTCAGTGGTCTGCATGGATCAACCTCATTAGCCAAGATGACCCAAGGCTAAAAAGGCTGAGGTCAACTTTAGCTTGACCCAAGGCTGAAAGGCCTTAGACCAACTTAGCTTCCCCCCAGTTCCCTATACATTCCTGTGCACCATCTGTTCTGAATCCAGATTCTGCAAACACAATGCTTTCCACTATTTAAAATATAAAACCTATTAATAATCATGGTTTATCATAGAATATACTCACTAATTTCTACCACAGCGTGCACTTATCTAACATGCCCTGGGAATGTATTAATATTCTATGAAACTTAAAACTGGACCATTTATTCGTTAGAGTTGGATTCAAACTCAATGCAGGACCACTATTGGAGTGGATTGGACGAATGTGGGAACGAAATTAATTGTTTGGAGTGCCGCGGCAAAACGAATGAGCGCAGTTAACTTCATATCGGCCCAAAGGCAATACAATGCGCTTTACAAAGGAGAAAGGTGAGAACATAGCCCGCCCTAGACCCACCGTTCCACACTAATTCCAAAGTCCAATCAGACCCAGACCAGGTGTGCAGCAGTGGCGAAGCTAGACATCGAGCTAGAAGCTCGAGGATGTATGAAATAGCCTCGAGCGCTAGACCTCGAGCTTCTAGCTCGCGTGGATGATGATGCTGATGCTGCGTGTTCCCTCCCTCCCTCCCTCCCTCCCTCCCTCCCTCCCTCCCGGTTAGCGTAATGCTCATCCCTAACCATGCTAGCCTGGCTCTGTGTCTCCACGAGGCTCAGTAGGAAGCTCGTCATCCTAGCGCTGATGCTGCGTGTGAACCTTTATGTTTACTGTTGTACAGAGTGTTGAAGTTACAATTAAAGCAGCACATTCTTTATTCTCCCCTCCCTCCCTCCCACACCTCCCTCCCATTAGGAGCCTTTCCCCAATACTTTTATGGCCTCTGAAGTGATACTTCCCAGGCAGGTTCTGCCTGACGCCTCCAAACACACACACACACACACACACACACACACACACACACACACACACACACACACACACACACACACACACACACACACACACACACACACACACACACACACCTGTCTCTGGACGTGGAGGAGCTGACGGGCGAGGTCACGACAGAGCCTCCGTCCGGAGGGACCGTGAAGAAGCATGACTTCTTCAGGTCCACCTTTTCTGAGAGGGACAGCCTGTGTGGGGGGTTGGGCGCACACGCACACACACACACACACACACACACACACACACACACACACACACACACACACACACACACACACACACACACAGTGTTCCTGTTGAGAAGTGCTAGCACTGCGTTGTACTTCCATTGAACCATTGCACAATATACAAACCACCAAGAGGCTTTTTGTTGGGGTGGTCTGCATTATGAGTATTAGCTGAGCTCATAGACACATTAATATTGTACACATTCAGCATTGATTATGTCATAACGATGTTTTCCTTTCAAAGTCCAGTCAGAGTAACTGCAGTGTAAATAATCCAACAAATGTGTGTGCTTCTTTGTGTGTGCGTGCATGCATGTACATTAGAGCATGTGTTTATGATTGTGTGTGTGCAAGACATTTAAAGAGTGTGCCTTTTAGTTTCCGGCTCCGTTCAGAGGCCACTTTAACATCCCATAAGGGGGGGGGGGGAATGTTTGAAATCAGCTTCTACACACACACACACACAGCATGTGTGTGCGTGTGTGGGTGTGTGTGTGTGCTCCCTTACCTTTAGTCGTTTCACGGCCGTTGAAGAAACAGGCCATACGAATACTGCCCCCGAGATCCGAGGCCGCCCCGATCACGGCCCGGCCCCCAGCGGGCTGCCTTCTGCCCCTGACGGGGGACACTCACCGTAGGGGAGGGCTGCTTCTTACTGGAGACTTCATCTCTGCTGCATGTAACAGTGGTCGAGTAGCGCCCAGGCTGCCTCCATCCCCGGGTCACGCATGAGCAGGATCCCTTTAGGGGGGTACGCTTTAGTGTGTGTGTGTGTGTCAAGAGTAGGCTTTAGAGTGTGTGTGTGTGTGTGTGTGTGTGTGTCAAGAGTAGGCTTTATTGTGTGTGTGTGTGTGTGTGTGTGTGTGTGTGTGTGTGTGTGTGTGTGTGTGTGTGTGTGTGTGTGTGTGTGTGTGTGTCAAGTAGGCTTTATAGTGGGTGTTTGTGTGGGTGTCCAGAGTAGGCTTTAGTGTGTGTCAAGACTAGGCTTTATTGTGTGTGTGTGTGTGTGTGTGTGTGTGTGTGTGTGTCAAGTAGGCTTTATAGTGGGTGTTTGTGTGGGTGTCCAGAGTAGGCTTTAGTGTGTGTCAAGACTAGGCTTTAGAGTGAGTGAGTGTGTGAGTGAGTGTGTGTATTTGTGTGTGTATCTGTGTCTGTTCAAGCATTTTTGTGTGTGTGCGCTAACATGTTGTAATGTGTGTGTGTGTGTGTGTGTGTGTGTGTGTGTGTGTGTGTGTGTGTGTGTGTGTGTGTGTGTGTGTGTGTGTGTGTGTGTGTGTGTGTGTGTGTGTGTGTGTGTGTGCATTCGTGTGCGTGCATGCAAACATGTTGTAATGCGTGTGTAGTGGCAGCTTTCCAGCGGCCACTTCTGGGAGCGGATGCAACCGTACAACGCGCGTCGTAAATTATAGGTCTATTTATTTGTTCCTTCTTAGTCAATAATAAACATATGTCCCTATCGCATTCACACGGTTGAAAAATTGTTTGCCACTTCCGCCCCACATGGTCATAGGTAATCCATCAATACATCAAGCCACTTCCGCCCCACATGGTCGTAGGTAACACATCAATACATCAAGTCACTTCCGCCCCACATGGTCATAGGTAACCCATCAATACATCAAGTCACTTCCGCCCCACATGGTCATAGGTAACCCATCAATACATCAAGTCACTTCCGCCCCACATGGTCACAGGTAACCCATCAATACATCAAGTCACTTCCGCCCCACATGGTCACAGGTAACCCATCAATACATCAAGTCACTTCCGCCCCCATGGTCATAGGTAACCCATCAATACATCAAGCCACTTCCGCCCCACATGGTCACAGGTAACCCATCAATACATCAAGTCACTTCCGCCCCACATGGTCACAGGTAACCCATCAATACATCACGCCACTTCCGCCCCACATGGTCATAGGTAACCCATCAATACATCAAACCACTTCCGCCCCACATGGTCGTAGGTAACCCATCAATACATCAAGTCACTTCCGCCCCACATGGTCACAGGTAACCCATCAATACATCAAGCCACTTCCGCCCCACATGGTCGTAGGTAACCCATCAATACATCAAGCCACTTCCGCCCCACATGGTCGTAGGTAACCCATCAATACATCAAGCCACTTCCGCCCCACATGGTCATAGGTAACCCATCTATACATCAAGCCACTTCCGCCCCACATGGTCACAGGTAACCCATCAATACATCAAGCCACTTCTGCCCCACATGGTCATAGGTAACCCATCAATACATCAAGTCACAACGTCAGACGTCCCACTCCATTGGGTTAGGGTTAGGGTTAGGAACCTAACTAACCCTAACCCACATGGTCATAGGTAACCCATCAATACATCAAGTCACAACGTCCAACGTCCCACTCCATTGGCCAGACAGATTGCAGCAGTCAATCCGTTTTCACACATAGAATTACCTTATTTCTACACCATAATTCACCATACTATTAAACCATATTTCATACACTTAAATATTATAATTATTTCAACAGTGTTATCAATCTTAATCACTTAATTTGCAACATAAATATCAAATGGCTCCAACACTCCGGCCCCTAATTGGCCATAATAAGGCAATTCATAACAAGATATTCATGGGAGCCACGCAGTTCAAAAGGCCATTGCAATATTATTCATGTTTCACATTTCTTTTTTTTCCACATATTTGATTCAAAAGTTCATGAAAAGTCCAGCCAGAAAAGGCTTTCTTCTTTCAAAAATATTAACCCTTATAAAAATCAAGTGGAATTCAGAGTCCTTTCTCAAATAATATTCCAATAGTCCTTTCGATAGTCCATTCAATAGTCCCTTCAATAGTCCATTCAATAGTCCTTTCGATAGTCCATTCAATAGTCCTTTCGATAGTCCATTCAATAGTCCTTTCGATAGTCCATTCAATAGTCCATTTCAAAATCATATAATTTCACATTAATACATTTCATTTAATCTTTCTTTTTTCCATAAACATCAACAGGTAAGTATCCAACAAATTCATATGTATTCTCTTGCTCATTCAAAAGTGAAATATACTAGAAAAGGATTTCAGTATTTTATCAAAATAAATGTTATGTTTGTTAGCAGTGTAGTGTGGTGTGTGTCAGTGTGTAAGTCAGTCAGTCGGGTCAGTAAGATGGTCAGTCAGGACATGTCTTTGAGAAGACACAGCTTGGTAATAGGTCTTTCCAAGATGTTTGCTTGCGTGTGCAAACATGTTGCAGTGTGTGTGTGTGCACTGACCTGAGCTGCCCCCCGGGACCCTCTCCAGGTGGTGGGGGTTCCGGGGGATGCCGTCCAGGTGGTGGTGGGAACGGACATGTGTATGTTAATGTGTGTGTATGTTAATGTGTGTGTGTGTGTGTGTGTGTGTGTGTGTGTGTGTTTATCGGTGTAACCAGAGCTGTAAAGAAAGAGCGTCTGAGAGAGAGAGAGAGAGAGAGAGAGAGAGAGAGAGAGAGAGAGAGAGAGAGAGAGAGAGAGAGACTTACACATGTCCTCTCTCGCTCTCCCTCTTGCTTCCTCAAGTACTTCCCCTTCCAACAGTTCGGTGTGTGTATGTGTGTGTGTGTGTGTGTGTGTCTTGTGCATGCACGCACAAGAATGCACACACACAGACACACACGGACACGAATGCATGCACACGAATGCATGCACACACACACACACACACACACACACACACACACACACACACACACACTAAAGCCTACTCTTGACACACACACACACACACACACACTCTAAAGCCTACTTGACAGACACACACACACACACACACACACACACACACACACACACACACACACACACACACACACACACACACACACACACACACACACACACTAAAGCGTACCCCCCTAAAGGGATCCTGCTCATGCGTGACCCAGGGAGGGAGGCAGCCTGGGCGCTACTCGACCACTGTTACATGCAGCAGAGATGAAGTCTCCAGTAAGAAGCAGCCCTCCCCTGCGGTGAGTGTCCCCCATCAGGGGCAGAAGGCAGAAGCTGATTTCATACATCCCCCCCCCCCCCTTATGGGATGTTAAAGTGGCCTTTTAACAGAGCCGGAAACTAAAAGGCAATCTCTTTAAATGTCTTGCACACACACAGTCATAAACACATGCTCTAACGTACATGCATGCATGCATGCACACACAAAGAAGCACACACATTTGTTGGATTATTTACACTGCAGTTTCTCTGACTGGACTTTTAAAGGATAACATGGTTATGACATAATCAATACTGAATGTGTACAATGTCAATGTGTCTAGTTAATACTCATAATGCAGATCCTAATCCCCTTTTTAAAGTGTACGAATATTAAGGTGGCACCAAACCAAAACATCTACCCACCCGACCTTTGACCCAAAATATCCACCATCATGCACCTTAATCAAGTAAAATAAGAATCTTTATAAATATATATATATATATATATATATATATATATATATATATATATATATATATATATATATACCGTATTTTCCGGACTATAAGCCGCGTTTTTTTTGTAGTTTGGCTTGCCCTGCGACTTATATTTCGAAGCGACTTATATGCCAAAATTGTGCGTACATAATCTTCGGCCGCAAGATGGCACCGTCATTCATTAGGCCTACAACTGAACGCTGCAAGCCTACTGCACCACCGAATAAATTATATTCTCGTCGTCATCGTCCTCAATGTCCTCCGGTTCAACCAAAGCTACCCCAGCCTTAGCTGCAATGTTGTGCAACATAGCTGTCACACATATCACAGCGCATGACTTGGCCGGCGAAAACTGGAGCCCTCCGCTGGACTACGCGTCCGGTGGAATCCCGGTGTCACTGAATTCGGTATACTCTCAGAACTACGAGTGGGACCGACACACCTATATTGCTATTGCAATTTTATTCAGTCTCTCCAGACTAAACGTTCTTGTTTAAATGTTTAAAAATAAATGCGACTTATACACCGATGCGACGTATATATGTTTTTTTCCTCGTCATGGAGCATTTTTTGACTGATGCGACTAATACTCGGGAGCGACGTATAGTCCGGAAAATACGGTATATATATATATATATATATATACCCACTAAAAGATGTCCACTTCTTACTTTTATTTTATTTTTATTGTATTTTATTTATTTATTTATTTATTTATTTATTTATTTATTTATTTATTTATTTATTTATAATCTTATCTTATCTTCTATGATTGTAGGGTTCGCTTGTAGGGTATTTATATTTATATTTCTATTGTATGGAGCACATATGCCCGTAGAGTTCAGGGCCTCCTCTCGGCGGACTGGACTCCGGGGTCGTGACCTCTGCCCCCCTGCCCCCCGCCCCGTCCAGGACTGGTGTCCAGTGACACCCAGCCCCCGCCCGTCTCGGGCCGCTTGGAGGAGGGCCTGAGCCTGGGGCCCGTGTGCCGCTGCGCCGGAGACCTGCTGCCCGTGCTCCAGGTCAGGGCCCGGCGCCCAGAGGTGAGATCCGCCCGGCGACGGCCTCCCATTGGACGGCTCCGCCTCTCACCCGCGGCCTCTGAGGCAGAACTCTGGTTGTCATGACGGACAGCGCCGTGGTTCTGAATGGTGCCGGAGGTCGTAGCGCGGCTTAATGGCGGCGGCGGTGGGAGCGCTTTGATTGGAAGCATGACCGGCTCATTCGGGTTACGACACACCACAACAAAAAGCCTCGGGGGGGGTTTGTATATTGTGCAAAGTTTAAATGGAAGTACACCGCAGTGCCAGCAACACTGTGTGTGTGTGTGTGTGTGTGTGTGTGTGTGTGTGTGTGTGTGTGTGTGTGTGTGTGTGTGTGTGTGTGTGTGTGGAGGAGGGGGGGGGGGGGGGGGGAGGGAGGCTCCAGTAATGAGTTGATCAATCAGCAGTGGAGAGATGGTCTCTGGGTAGGTCTGCGCTCTCTCGCTTGTCGCTCTGTCCCTGTCCCTGTCCCTCTCCCTCTCTGTCTCTTTCTCTCTCTCTCTCTCTCTCTCTCTCTCTCTCTCTCTGTCTCTCTCTCTCTTTCTCTCTCTCTCTCTCTCTCTCTCTCTCTCTCTCTCCGTCTCTCTCTCTGTCTCTGTCTCTGTGTTTACGTGTGTGTGTGTGTGTGTGTGAATCAAGAAGAGTTCTAGGAAAGCAGAACCACTGCGCTAGCTTGTGGGGGAGAACAGGAAGTCTCGTTCAGGAAGCAAAAGTTAAGCGTTAAACCCAAACCACAGTCACTTGGAGGCACTTCTCTCTTTATGGAGACAAAGAACAACACTTTATGAACCAGTCTGATAAAAACCATTATAAAGGGAGTCCAAAGAATATAAAAAAGAAAGTGATTACTTGAAAAGACGAAGGTTTTCTCACAATGGCCTCTGATATCACTTCCTGGTTCTGAAGTATGTTTGGGTGGTATCCCCTAGTGACTATATGTTTGGGTGGTGTCCCCTAGTGACTGTATGTTTGGGTGGTGTCTCCTAGTGACTGTATGTTTGGGTGGTGTCTCCTAGTGACTGTATGTTTGGGTGGTGTCTCCTTGTGACTGTATGTTTGGGTGGTGTCCCCTAGTGAGTGTATGTTTGGGTGGTGTCTCCTGGTGACTGTATGTTTGGGTGGTGTCTCCTAGTGACTTCATGTTTGGGTGGTGTCCCCTAGTGACTGTATGTTTGGGTGGTGTCTCCTGGTGACTGTATGTTTGGGTGGTGTCCCCTAGTGACTGTATGTTTGGGTGGTGTCCCCTAGTGACTGTATGTTTGGGTGGTGTCTCCTAGTAACTGTATGTTTGGGTGGTGTCTCCTGGTGACTGTCTGTTTGGGTGGTGTCTCCTGGTGACTGTATGTTTGGGTGGTGTCCCCTAGTGACTGTATGTTTGGGTGGTGTCCCCTAGTGACGGTATGTTTGGGTGGTGTCTCCTAGTAACTGTATGTTTGGGTGGTGTCTCCTGGTGACTGTCGGTTTGGGTGGTGTCTCCTGGTGACTGTATGTTTGGGTGGTGTCCCCTAGTGACTGTATGCTTGGGTGGTGTCTCCTGGTGACTGTATGTTTGGGTGGTGTCTCCTAGTAACTGTATGTTTGGGTGGTGTCCCCTAGTGACTGTATGTTTGGGTGGTGTCTCCTGTGGCCGGTTGCACCAACTGGGCGTAAGCCTGGTCGTAACTACGCCTGGTCGTAACTTGGCGTTCTAAGTCCAACCTAACCGTTACGCCGGTTGCACCAACTGGGCTTAGCGTTCTTTTCACTAAGACCAGGCGTAAATCCTACGCCTGGTCAGGGGCAGGCGTAGAGTTGAAATTCCAGGCTGTTTCTATAGCAATTACATCCAATCCAATGAAGCGCTACCACCATCCTTTCAACTGCTCAGTACGCTTCGCTAAACTGCATTTCAAAGCACAGCCGGCGATATGATCAGTGTTCACAGATCGACTGCCTGTCGGGAAGATATCGCTGGCCGATTAGTCCGTTCTCAACTTATAATCAGTTGTGAATGTTGTTTTAACTATGTTTATATGTTTTATATAGGCCGACACATTAAACAAATCTCTCCTACAGTCTCAAAACAACTCAATTTAGCTCCTTGTCATTTGATGATGTTCAATGCATTGCTTCTGTCAAAAAGAACCATTCCCGTCTAAATGCCTGCTCGTCGTAAACCAGACATTACAAATACATATTTTAATGATATTTGTTTGCAGTGTTTTATTGTTAGGCATTAACACAATTGATGAATGACAATGAGTGAACGAATGAATTATTTATTTTGGTGTCCAACAGCATGTCAAGTAAAATAGTAAACAGCTGTTGTCACGAGGTATCCTAGCAACGCGGTGATATGCGCATTCCATGGAGCATTCACATGGCCGCGCATGGCTAAGACCGGGCGTAGTTAAGACCAGGCGTACGTCCCGTTGGTGCAACCGGCGTTAGTTCCATTCTAACGCCAGGTCGTAACTAAGACCTACTTAGCAGTTACGACCAGGCTTAGTTACGCCCAGTTGGTGTAACCGGCCCCTGATGATGCTGTTGCAAAAAGTGTAGGTACTGCTGGGAGTTGAACCCAGGGTCTCCTGTTTACAAGACAGGCGCTTTCACCAGCTAAGCCACAGTACCCCTATTGTATTGTTTTCTTGAGACACCAATGAAAAAGGTCTCATGTAGCGTGACCCGATCATGTGTTAAGCTATCAGAACTGGCGGCTAAAGGAATTCCAATTGAGTAGGTTACTTACATTATACAACTTACTGATGTGATTAGAACACTGCCTCTTCTGTGAACTAGACGGTCACTATGACAGTCCCAGCCACAGCACCCCTCTCAGTTCAGGAGAAATGCTTCAGCAAAAACACGGAATGTCCAGACATAGGTAAGTTATTACTTCTGACTTTATCCAGGAGCTCTCGGGTTCATGTTTACAGCATACCGGATGAAGACTCACGTGAAAGGCCCTCCCACGGCCGTAACACCCACTAGAGTAAACATCAACAGCTACGTTACGACAGCCGTAAAGCAGAGTACCGTAAACACTCTAATACTCTGACATCTCCCCTTTTTAGTTCTACTTTCCTCAATAAAGTAAACAGATAAACATTCTGTAAAGAACAATGCTATTCTGTAGCAATAAGCAGGACCACATTAAACATCCTGTGAAATGTAAACAATGTCATTCTTCATTAAATATCAATAAACGACATTCAACCCTTGGTCTGTCTTCTGTAGTACTTATATTCAATAAACCTTTAGATTATCAAACGATTATCAAATTACTTTTCACTATAAGATAACAGTTTGCATTCCTGAACTCTTTTGATATTAAAACACATCAGTTTATAACATTCTATGGAACTCTTTTTCTTTTTATTTGGCTTTACCACCTGGAACTCTTTTATGTGGTTTAAAGGTTACCACACCTGGAACTCTTTTCCCTTCTTCCCCCCCAAAGGCCATGAGTGCGAGGACATGTTAACTCACAAGTCCAGTCTGATGACTGGCTTAGAGATCCGTCCAGACCTGGTCTGTGACAGATTTTCAGCACCAGCATGCATGCTGACACTGGAGTCCCCCTGCTGTCGATTGATGTCCGGATTGTCCGTGCAAACAGGTAAGACAGGTGCTTTGCCTCCAGGCGGCTGTGGAGCAGGCATCTCCTGCAGGTGGCGCCGGTTGCGCCTGAGTCTTGCCCCCTGCTGCGTCTGGATGATGTAAGAGCGTGGCGTGACACTCTCAGCGGTCACAACTGCAGGAGCTGTCCAGGATTTCTGGTGGTCCAGCTTGGTGAGGACGTTACCACCAGGCTGAAGTGGGGGTAGGGGTCTGGCCCCATGGCGTCTGTTGTAGTAGAAGGCTTGCTTCTTCTTCTCTGCCTCGTCCTTCTGCCTGATGCGCTGCCCGTCGGGCCATGAGGGCTGCAGGTTTCTCTCGAGGGTAGGCAGTGTCGTTCGAATCTTCCGGCCCATTAGTAGTTCAGCTGGGCTGGCTCCAGTTGTGCTGCATGGTGTTGACCTGTAGCACATGAGTGCGATGAGAGGGTCGTTCTGTTTCAATATTCGCTTTGCGGTCTGCACCGCCCTCTCTGCGTGACCGTTGCCTTGTGCGTTGTGTGGGCTTGAGGTGACGTGTTCAAAGTCAAGCTCACGGGCGAGGTCTTGAAACTCTGTGCTTGTGAACTGCGGCCCGTTGTCGCTGACGACCACATCTGGAATGCCGTAACGGGCGCATATAGCTTTCAGCTTCAGAGAGACATGAGCACTTGTTGTTGTTTTCATGTGCAATATCTCGATGTATCAAGAGTAGTAGTCTGAGATGATTAAGTAGTTCTGTTTATTATGTTCGCATAGGTCCAGAGCTATGCACTGCCATGGTCTGTCGGGGAGCGGGGTAGAGATCAACGGCTCCTTCTGCTGTGCTCTTCTCAATTCACAGCAGGACTGACATGACAACACCTTGTGTTTCAGTTGTGAGGAGATGCCGGGCCACCAGACAGCGGCGTTTGCCCTGTCCCGACACTTTGAGAGCCCTTGATGTCCGTCGTGGATTCTCTCAAGGATGTCTGCCCTCAGCGTCCCTGGTATCACGATGCGGCTTCCTCTCACGACCATCCCGCCATACTCTGAAAGTTCATCTCTCATAGAGAAGTACTCACGTATGTTGCTTGGTACTTGGCATGCGTGTTCCGGCCAGCCGGACCCAATGTACCTGATCACTGTCTGCAGCTTCTCATCAGCTGCAGTAGCTGCTCTGATGTTGTTCATCTTCTGTGGGGTAGCTGGCACGCTGTCCATGACTGCTGCAATGAGGCACTCAACCTCAGAGTGTGTGTCTCTCCCGTCCTCCGCGTTGCTCAGAGGGCTCCGTGACAGTGTGTCTGCCACAACAAGGGTCTTCCCCGGCGCATACGCAGCCACTGGCTTAAAGCGCATGAGCCGCATAAGAAGTCTCTGGCACCTTAATGGAACGTTGTCTAAGTCCTTACTGTTCATTGGTGGGACCAGGGGCTTGTGGTCTGTCACAAGTTCAAAACTCTCCAGGCCGTAGAGGTATTTTTCAAACCGTTCACAGGCCCAGACACTCGCCAGGCACTCTTTCTCAATCTGAGCGTATCTGGTCTCTGCGTCTGTCAGCCTCCTTGAGCAGTATGCGACTGGTTTCCAGTTTTGTCCATGGAGCTGCAACAGCACGCCACCGAGCCCATAGCTGCTTGCATCAGCTGAGACAGCGGTGGGTCTGTTGACGTCATAAAACACTGACACTGGCGATGTCATCAGTAGCTCTTTTAGCTTCTCAAAAGCTGTGTGTTGTGCGGGAACCCAGGTTCAAGCTGTCTTGGACCGGAGCAGCTCGTACAGTGGCTGGCCCACTGTGGACAGGTTCGGCACATATTTACCGAGATAGTTCACCATGCCCAGGATACGTTTGAGCTCGTGGACGTTCTCTGGTGCAGCGAGCTCCCGGATTGCTCGCACCTTTGCTGGATCCGGCCGCACGCCTGTGGCATCGACCACCTGGCCCAGGAAGTTGAGCTGCTCTTGTCTGAGCTTACACTTTTCCTTATTGAGCTTGAGCCCAGCAGACTTGACTCTCTCCAGGACCTTCTGGAGATGGAGGTCGTGCTCTTCCATGTCCTTTCCATACACAACAATGTCATCCATGTAAACTGAGACGCCCTGTAGGCCTTGAAGTGTCTCCAACATTTTCCTTTGGAAAATTTCTGGGGCGCTCGTTATCCCGAATGGTAAGCGCCGGAAACAGTACCTGCCAAATGGCGTAATGAATGTGGTGAGTAGGCTACTCTCACTGTGCAGAGGAATCTGGAAGAACCCAGAGGCTGCATCAAGGCTGGAGAACACCGTTGCTCCACACAGCTCCGCTGTAATCTCCTCTGGTGTAGGTAAGATGAATCTCTCTCTCTTTACCTGTTCATTTAGTTTCTTAAGATCCACACATATACGAACCTTTCCGTTCTTTTTGAGCACGGGCACCATGGGGGCGCACCAATCGGTTGGCTGGGTTACCTCCTCTATGATGCCGTACTCCTCCATGCGGCGCAGCTCCTCCCTGACCTTGGACGTCAGCGGTATTGGGACCCTGCGCGCAGTCTGCACCGCGTACGGGGTGGCGTGGTCCTTGAGCTGTATCCTCACAGGCTCCGTCTTGAGCGTGCCATGCTCTCCAAAGGCACCATGGACCTCCTCGATCCATTTCACGAGGCCCATCTCAGCTGCAGTGGATCTACTGAGTAAGTTGTTGACAGACTTTCCCCTAATAATATACACTGGGAATGAGAATGAGTTCTTCTTGTATGTGGTGTTAACTTGAAATTGTCCTTTACAGTCTAATTGACCCCCTGGGCTGGTCAAAAATACACTAGTCTGCTTCAGTTCTCTCTCTGGAATGAGCATATTGAAAGTCTCTTCACACATTACACTAGCATCAGCCCCAGTATCGATCTTAAACTTAACAGGAGTTGCACCCAGCAGAAGTTGCACTGTCCACTCATCACTCGCGTTTGCATTCACTGATCCCAGGAAGTATTCACTCTGCTCATCTGCCTCTGTTACTTCCCTCACCGCTTTGGTTTTGCACTGGCTCTGCCAATGTCCGTTCCTGCCGCATTTGTTGCAAGCTGAATTGCGAGCGGGGCATCTCTCTGGATCCTTGTGCTCTGTTTTCCCACACCGGCTGCAATTCCTCCCGTGCTCCGTCTTTCCCGCTCTCTCGGCGTTGCGCTGCCATTTTATATTCGTCTTCCGCGCATCCCGCACCTCTTGTACGGATGCCGTGGCTGCCATGGCCTCTGCTGCCTGCGCACTGATCTGCATGTTCACTGTCTCTGACTGGCGAACAGACTGTATAGTCTGCGCCAGTGTAAGATCCGCCATGAGCTGCAATTTACGAGACTGCTCTTTATCTTGAATCCCCACCACGATTCGGTCCCGAATGTTTTCATCTCTACCCTCCCCGAACTCGCAGTGTTCTGATAAATCATAGAGAGCCCTGATGAAAGTCTCTGCCGGCTCGCCAGGCCACTGCACGCGCTGGTGGAAAACAGCACGCTCATGGATTACATTCCGCCGCGGGAAAAAGTACTCGTCGAACTTCTCCATCACTATATTGTAATTATTCTGGTGTCCTGGGTCAGTAAAAGTAAACGACTTGAAAATATTTTCCGCTTCACTCCCCATTACGTACACCAGGGAACACACTTGTACTTCACCCGACTTCTTGTTGAGCTCCGTAGCCGTCCGATATCTCTCGAACCGCCTTTTCCAGTCGGTCCACTCCGTCGGTCAAAAGCTAAAACTCTCCGGTGGGTTGAACTTCGCCATGATTTACACTCTTTGCAAAACCACTGGCCACTTCTGACACCATGTAATAAAACACGGCATGTCCAGACATAGGTAAATTGTTACTTCTGACTTTATCCACAAGCTCTCGGGTTCATGTTCACAGCATACCGGATGAAGACTCACGTGAAAGCCCCTCCCACTGCCGTAACACCAGTGGCGGCTGCTGGTCTTTTAAAGAGGGGAAGCTCATTTTTGGCCTACATCAAAATAGTTGTCAAACTGCCATCGTGTGCACCTTACTAGCTGGCTAGTTCACTCCGACCTAGCCAACAGTATAAATGAACGAACTAACGAAACGATATTAATCTCGGAACAAGGAAATGCGGAAAGTATGTTAAACTGAAACAAGGAAATACAATAAATGTGTTAAATTAATAATGGAAGCAATTTCGCCAAGCAAATACCAATAAATGTGTTGCAGTTTGTCATGAGACTTCACTTGCAAAATCCGCGATGGGACTGAACTCAGATAGTGAAGTGACTGTGTATATCTCAAAATAGCTGTCAATCAAAAAGTGATTCAGACTTTCGACTGATCCTCCAATCATAACGCGGAAGCCCAGCGTCCAGGCTAGCCCAGGCCAGCCCACTGCTCCATCCACCCCCAGAGACGCTGAGCGTCCGGGGGCGGGACAAATCTGGGCATTTATCCAATGACCGTCGAGTTTCGAGGCAATGAAAAAAACTGTTCCATGCAGTCTCATTGAAGTGAATGGACGCTCGGCTTCTACGGTCTAATGCATTGACATTACGGGAATGTATGAGAAGTTAACAAAATCGAGTCAGTCTTGGATAAGATTCTCATCGAACTCGTCTTCGACATGAACATATTTTAACGAATTTGTAGTCAATGAAATGTTAACACAACAATACATATTTGACAATTTAATGTTCGAAATTTTAGGGGAAGCTGAGCTTCCCTTGCAGTCTTAGAGAAATCGCCACTGCGTAACACCCACTAGAGTAAACATCAACAGCTACGTTACGACAGCCGTAAAGCAGAGTATCGTAAACACTCTAATACTCTGACAGACACTAACGCTGCCAATCAACGATGACGTTTAATTGAAGCTACACCATTAGTGTAGATAGTACAACAGTTATCACTGCGACGTCGTTAATTTGTCAAAACGCCGGAAATATAACACCCATGAATTTGCTGTGTGGCTTTACGGTTCGTAGGGGGGTGTATGCAGGGCTGGTGGTAAAAAGTACTGAGCATAGAGGAGGAGAAAAGGGAAGGAGAAGTCGGGGTTTGGCGACTCGGATCTTTCCCCACTGGGACAAGGGCAACAACAGCAGGAGTGGTCAGAGGGGGCGTGAGAGGGCCAGGGTGAATCTTTGATAAAAGGGGTTCTCAAATGTTGAGCCTCAGTCACCTATTGCATCATTTCCTTTAGGGCTTCGGCCTACTAATTGATCATTATAGTATAATTGAATGCCCTCTTATATATGATACCTCCACCACTGGGACGTGGCAACAGTTCTCCAAATCCATATGGGGAGGGGGGGGGGATGCTTGTGGACAGTAGGGGTACTCGACATAAATAGGAAGCAAACTCAGGAGAAGTAATGACATCTCACAAATATTTATTTAATCAATTGTTTCAAATGACCCTGCCTCGTTAAATCAATGAGCTTGGTGTTTTGCTTTCCAAAATAGGTTATAGTAGAAGTCTAAACTGCAGAAAATAAAAACATCCAAGCTGCCTTTTAAGGATACCTTGGAATATCTGCCTATTTTCTAACCATCGGACCCTAGTTTACGACAAAAACAACACAATGGACTGCAGCTCCTTTGCCGCGTGGTTTTTAGAGCCATGTAAGGATTAGAGGGGGCGGTCGATAGCAACCACCATAGGAACCATAACGGTCAAGTGACTGGATGCAGCCCCGTTGAAAGAAATTGAATACCACCCTACACACTCAGGATATTAATGATATTTAAATTATTATGACCATGAAGTCTTTATTTGCATTGGTTTACATTTCGTTCTTTGGAGCACGGTTATTTTTATACATTTATTTATTTTCAGTTTTTGAGGAGGTGCTTCAAAGATGCAAATGTTTCAGAAATAATCCAAAATCCAATGGCAAAACCCTTTGGCTTTTTGTTGAGGGAATCCAGGGCGACGCTCACTTCCGGGTTGGCCAACATACGTCATCCCTCCACCACTCTACTGTAAAAACACATGTTCAAGTTGAATGAGAATAATAATAATAATAATAATAATAATTCTGCCATAGTATTTATTTAAGGGGGGGGGGATACAAGTCTTTTGGCCATTCGTAGTGTTGATCAGCAGGGAAATAATTTGTCCGCAAAGACGGTGATGTCGCTTAGCAACGGAAGACGCTGGAATAGACAAGTCACCGGACTACTACCCATGAACGGAGCGTTCCACGGCATTGAGAAGACCCGTGT
This sequence comes from Gadus chalcogrammus, assembly GCF_026213295.1. Lineage (NCBI taxonomy): Eukaryota > Metazoa > Chordata > Actinopteri > Gadiformes > Gadidae > Gadus > Gadus chalcogrammus. The sequence continues at coordinate 104,295 of NW_026613511.1, read as the reverse complement.
AATAAAGGCCTATAATATTTCTGTTTATGGCATAGATTTCTCCTCAGATTAGGCCAATAAACCAATGGTAAAATAAAAATAAAAACGCTCGATCAAAGGCCCGGCCCGAGTATAGTGGTGGGAAATATCGGCCCGACCCGGCCCGCGTCGGGCTCGGGCTCGGGCATAGAATCTAAACACTGACTGGAACTACTTAGCAGGTGTCTGTAGGGCTATATCAGGAGTTAATGCACGCACTGCAGCCAATCAGAATCAGAGTATTCCCCCAGACCGTGGTCTAAACAATATTATTCACGAGTTATAAACAACCCCTACACATCAATATTAATGATAACCCTGTGGAAATTGCCATAAGTGAGAGATACAATTTCGCACGTTGAGCACACAGTTGTGTGACTCGTTTATTTAGTAAGAGAGAAACAGGAAATCAAAACGTGCTGAAGGTAAACAAATCCCGCATGGGCTCTGACGTCATGAGACGCTCGTAATCCTTAAAAGGGACAGCGATCCCTGAACCACCAAGATAGTAAACGACATGCCTAACACAATTGAAAGAACAACACATAACAAAATACTGTAGGTGAATTATGTTACACTCACTACAACCCATTAAATACGGTATGATTTCTAGATTTCATGGCAACGTCCGCTCGCGACACTGGACTTGCGATCGAGGCATCGACACGGACGTTCATTCACATAGCCAAAAACAAGAGAATAGATGGCTAGATAAAATAAACATCAAGACATACAATTCTAAAAAGAACAGATGAAGCAGCTACCCTTTTTTCCTTCGCGGTTTGCCTACAGAGCAGCGCACCTGCATTTAATATATCTGTGTATTGTCACAATTTCTCAGTATCAAAGGTGAAAGTAGAAACGGGTGGCCAAAAGCTGTCGTATGGTTAGTTATCACAGACAATTTTAAGTAGTAACGGGTGGCCAAAAGCTGTCATTTGTTAGTTATCACAGACAATTTTCAACAATGAATGATCTGTACGGAGCTCCATAAGGGACATTAGGGAGAAACTTAGTTTGGAAGTCATGCTTAGTGACACGACAAATAGCCTACTTCCAATTGAAATACAACATTTACAAAATAGGCCTACGTGTCCCTGATCACGTTTCAATAGATTAAATAACGTGACAGTGTCACGTATTTTCATGAGACCATACCCGTACTTCCATGAGTATACTTAAAGGAAGTATACTATCAGCACTGTCTACTACGTTAATTTTTCAGATGTGAGTGCTGTTCCAAATCGAGTACTCCGTGGTGCACTAACCGGAAATTACGATCACGTTTGCCGCCTTGGCTCCTCCCCCGCAATAAACATCCCGCTTTGAACGGTGAATTCTTTGCGCCTAGCAGCTATAAAAAGCTATAAAAACTATAAAAACTACAAAATCTACAAAATGACTATTAATGCAGACTATGTGGGAAATGCGCCGTCTTTGGCTCAGCCTGGCTCCGCCTCTTTCGCTACGTAGCTAAGATGTCTGCCGTTGAGTACGGGGAGTGTCCTTCGATCCAGCCCGTTTTGAGTACGGCATCCGGGTCCTTGAAGTATACTTCTTTTCGCCGGATCTGAATTGGAACGTACTGCGTACTCAAATTTTGGCTAGTAAGTACGGACAGTACGGGTATTGGAACACGGCACTGTACTTACGTGACACAAACCAGCGCCGCAAACGTTCTCTCCCGCTTGAGATTACGTCTTTCTTTATAGGTTCATGGGTCTGATTCGCCGATTTCCCATGCTGATATCCCCGGAGATTCTCGGGCATCTTCGACAATCTGGCTATAGATTGTCTCATTACACGCTAAATAATATAATTATAGCCTAATTATATGTATAGGCAATATATATAATTAGGCAATATATATATATATACATATAGCATTTGTGGTTTTGGCATAAACATAACTAGGGTGCACTGTACTATCTGCGCACACCCTTTCTGAAGCCTCTCTCGCTCTCTCTCTCTCTCTGTCCCTCCCTCTCTCTCTTTCTCTCTCTCTCGTACCGTTTTGTGGAGCACGTTCATTTTCTGACAACACTCCCATTCAGAAAGCATTGGTTTACATTTCGTTCTGTGTAGCACGCAAAAAGTCGGACTATCGTACTCTGGAACACGCTTCAATAGATTAACGTTCGTGCGCATGAGCACGCAATCGCGTGATACCGGGTTGATGTATTAGTTTAGTTTAGTTTAGATAGTTTATTTCGAACATGTGCGGGTAACACAACAAAGTGAACTGAAAAAACAAAAACAAAAAAAAACAAATCCAATGAGAATAGTGAAAACAACAATAACAAAAGTCAGTATAAAAAGTAATAATGTGAACCCAACATGTCCGAAAAGGAGTAGGATATGCTTATTTAAACCTACCCCTTCTCGACTACTCAAGTAATAATCTAACTCCCCAAATATACATATCTAATAATACATATTTACAAACATAGAAAATAGAAAAAAAAAATAGAAAATAAATAGATTAAATAAACAAATACATAAGTCATTTATAATTCATGAAAACACCCGTTGTTAAAGCCCTTCTTCCTCCCTGTACCTTGTGAAAACTATATGTTTGAACCGCTTTTTAAACTGGATCATGCTTGGACATTGCTTGAGTCCCACACCCAGTCTGTTCCACAACCTCACTCCACAAACTGAAAGACAAAAACTTTTTAATGTTGTTCGTGCCCGCTGATGTTTTAAATTGAACTCCCCCCTCAGATTATAACCCCCAACTCTGTAAAAAAACAATTTTTGAATGTTGCTGGGAAGTAGATTGTTTTTTGCTTTGTACATGATTTGTGCTGTTTGGAAATGAACCAGATCAGTGAATTTTAATGTTTTTGATTTTAAGAATAGTGAATTTGTGTGGTCTCTATACCCAGTATTATGAATTATTCGTATGGCTCTTTTCTGTAGTATGGATAGAGATTGTATTGTACATTTATAAGTATTGCCCCAAACCTCTGCACAGTATTGTAGATATGGTGAAATCAGTGAACAGTAGAGAATGTGGAGTGATTTGTGGTCCAGAATTTGTTTAGCTTTGCTCAGAACTGAAATGCTTCTTGACAGTTTGCTTTGTACATGTTTTATATGAGACTTCCAGTTTATTTTATCATCAATTGTTACCCCAAGAAACTTGATTTCATAAACCCTTTCAACGTCCACCCCATCTATTTGTGTATTCTTATTGTAATTGCCAAATAACATGAATTTTGTTTTACTTAAGTTTAACGATAATTTGTTTCTGTCAAACCACATTTTCAGTTTGCACATTTCAGTGTTGATCCTCCCCAGTAGTTCATGTAAATCCCCCCAGAACAAAAAATACTAGTGTCATCTGCAAATAATACTAATTTTAATGTTTCTGAAACTTTGCATATGTCATTTATGTAAAGTATAAATAGTTTTGGACCTAATACTGACCCCTGTGGGACACCACAAGCAATGTCCAAGCATGAAGATGAATGTTCCCCCAACTTCACAAATTGCTTTCTGTTACTTAAATAACTTCTCACCCAGTGCAATACTAACCCCCTGATCCCGTACCGTTCAAGTTTATTGATTAATATGTTATGATTAATTGTATCAAAAGCTTTTTTGAGATCTATGAATATTCCAACTGAATGCAGTTTGTGATCTATAGCGTTTGTGATCTCCTCAATTGATTCTGTTAATGCCAGTGATGTAGAGCTGTTTGCTCTAAATCCGTATTGACTGTCAGAAAGTAATTTATGTTTGTTTATGAATTTGTCTAATCTGTTATTGAATAGTTTTTCTAGAATTTTGGAGAATTGTGGAAGTAAAGAAACTGGCCTGTAATTTGTGAAGTGGTGTCTATCCCCAGTTTTATACAGCGGCACAACTTTAGCTATTTTCATGTTGTTAGGAAATTTTCCGGTTTGGAATGATAAGTTACAGATGTATGTAAGTGGTTCAGAAATCCCCTCAATGACCTTTTTTACAACTTTCATATCAATTTCATTTGAATCAGTAGATGTTTTGTATTTACATTTATTTACAATATCTATGATTTCTTTTTCTTCCACTGCTGTGAGGAACATTGAACTGGGATTTCTCACTATAAGGTTATCATTCCAATCCTCAGGTAACAATGGATCTGGAATTTTTCTTGCCAGGTTTGGTCCAACATTTACAAAAAAATTATTGAAGCTGTTGACCACATCGTCCATATTGTCCTTTTTAATGTTTTTATCAATAAAATATTGAGGGTAACTCTGTTGATTAGCATTATTTTTAATAATACTATTTAATATGTCCCATATTCCTTTAATATTGCTTTTGTTATGATATAATATTTTACTATAGTATTCTTTCCTACATACCCTTATAATTTTGGTTAACTTGTTTTTATAGTTTTTATATTTCTTTTCTGCCTCTTTAGTCCTTTGTTTTATGAATTCTCTATATAGTGTATTTTTCTTTTTACAGGCATTTTGTAATCCCTTCGTGAACCATGGTCGATCTTTGTATTTTTGTTTTCTGTAGTATCGTTTTATTGGACAATTTTTATCATATATTGATGTGAATATTCTTAAAAAGGTTTCATATGCATTATCAATATCACTTTCATTATATACCTTTTCCCAATTTTGTGCCAGTAAATCATTTTTTAATGAGCTCATAGTTTCCTCTGTCCTCACACGTCTGTATTTTAGTTTTTCCTCTGACTGATTTCTCTGGTAGTTGCTGTTATAAACTGTAAACACTGGTAGGTGGTCACTGATGTCATTAATTAATAGTCCGCTCATTGTATTATTTTCAATATCATTGGTAAATATGTTATCAATTAAAGTGGCACAATAGGATGTGATTCTACTAGGTCTGGTGATTTTTGGATATAAACTCATGCTGTACATAGTGTTGATAAATTCATCGGTCATTTTGTGCTTATTTGGATTGAGCAGATCAATATTGAAGTCACCACAGATGAAAACAACTTTTTGATTAGTTTTTGAAAACATTTCCCCTATCCAGTCCTTGAATGCTTCAGTACTAGATCCCGGTGCTCTGTATATACAGCTGATTATTACATTTTTGTTTTTTTCTTCACATATTTCAATTGTTATACATTCTAATAAGTTATTTTCTACTACTATATAATTCAAGTTATTATCCACATACATAGCCACTCCTCCTCCACTCTTGTTCTTTCTGTTTACACAGTTAATTTCATATCCCTCAAGTTCAAAGTCCATTCCTTTATCTGCATTGATCCACGTTTCTGATATTGCAATTATTTTAAATGTTTTTTTGAATTGACTTAAATATTCCTTGATGTTATTGAAATTTGCATACAGACTTCTGCTATTGAAATGAATTATAGACAATTTGCTGTCCATTTTAATGGTCTGATTGTACTGTTCAGCTGTGTAGTAGCAGCAGTTGTCGTTGATGTTAGAGAAGAAGTTATTGTCCGGGGGCCGTATTCACAAAGCATTTTATCTTACCGCTAGGAGTGCTCCTAACTCGCGCTAAAACATTTTACGTAGGAGTTTTTTCTTAAAAGTTATTCACAAAGCCGCTGAGACCTACTCTTACTAAGGATAAATCACAAAGAGTGAACTAAGAGTGACGCGCCGTTGCTATGGATTACGTCAATTCTCGTGCACGAGTTTAGAAGCTGTCAGTTCGGTGATTGGTTGTTCAGACGAGCCCACTGAATCACCGAAAAACAAGGAAATAGCCTAGGCTAGAAATGAATTCCTATTAAGTAGTTATAGTGCAGTTAGCAGAATACACGCATGATGACAATTTTGTGCAGACCACGATAATGACGTTGTAGCCTGCACGTTCAAGAGAGAGAGAAAGCAAACAATAAAAATACGTAAAATCTAAAAGAAAATAAATGTTACGAACTACCCAAGTGTTGACTGATTTGTGCCAAGGTGTTTACCTAAAATGTGTTTTCAAAGTGATCCCTAAATGCCTGTCCACTCGGTTCCACACGGCCAATTTCCTTGTAATGTTGATCGCCATCATCATCATCATCATCATCATCGTCTGGCTGTGGAATGTTCCTCCGCTTGCAGAGGTTGTGTAGAGTGGCACATACAGCGATTACAGTGCTTGCCCTTTCTGGGGTGAGGCGTATTTCGCCGTGGAGGACATGAAACCGACGTTTCATCTGCCCAATTCCTCTCTCCACAACATTTCGTGTATGTTTGTGTGCTCGCAAAGAGCCAATACGATGTGTTTTACGCATAGGACTAAGCGTAATCTGCGTAATCACTTACATTTAACTGTGCTCCCGGTTGTGGATTGAGGTAGGGTGTCTAGAGCCACGTCTTGCATGGATAGTCACTGTCACCCAGCAAGTGACACCCAACTGGTACATCTCAAAAAGCTGCCTCAGACCGCTCACCATTAAAATGCGCGAATCATGGGTAGCTGAAGATCCAGGCCACTTTGCAACAACATCCAGTAGGCTATGTTAAAATTTGCATCAAAAACAACCTGCGTGTTGATGGAATGCACTTTCTTCCTATTGACGAACACGTCCTCGTCTTTTGATTATTTTTATTTTCTATAAGTTATATATATTTTTTTATAACTTATAATTTTTAGAACATTTTATTTCGGGACTAATCGGATTATTCCTGTTAGTCGGGGATGTTATTGCATCGCGCATTAACTCCACAATAAGTTGAATACCCTAACATTTCGTCTCGCAGGCATTTTAAGATTCTTTGTGAATAGGAGTTACTTACTGAGTTAGGAGTCTTCTTGAGGACTTTTAAGCTCTCCTAGACTTAGGTGCTACTTTTAGTCCTAAAATACTTTGTGAATTGCTCTTAGTGAAAAAAGTTAGGAGTCCTAAATTTAAGAGTGACACGCCCATTATTTTTAGGAGTTACTCCTAAATTCGCCAGTTAGGACCTACTTTTAGCCCTAAGATCCTTTGTGAATACGGCCCCGGGTCTATATCGTGCTCCAAGTCCAGTAAATTATGGTCAGTGTATTGAAATGTTCTCAGTTCCAGTTTTTCATGATCAGCAATCCTTTGAATTATATCCCTGTTATCTCCAGTTGTAGATGAATGAGTTCTTTCAGACTGTGTCATGGTGGTGTGTTGTGTATGAGTCATCATACCTTAGTCTGGATTGTGATAATCATTCGTGGTTGTCCATTTCCTCGATGTTCCTGATGACCATTACTTTGGCTTGTTCTGGCGTTCCGTTTAGTTTAATGAATACTTTACAGTTAGATGTCCATGTGTGTTGAATTTTTCCCTGTTTTTTCATGAAGCGTGCTTTTCTGGCGATATCTGCGTTTCGTTTGGTCAGATTCTCATTGATAAATACGTTTGTTCCTTTCAGTTTCCTTCCTTGTTTTAACAGTGCGGTTTTGTGTTTTCTGTTGACAAATTTCATGATCACGGCTCGTTTGTCGCTGTCATCTCTCCGGGGCAGAGGGTGGCATGCCTCCACGCTGTTCCAGTCCATGTCAATCCCTTTGGACTGTAGGAAGGCAGCCACCTGTTGCTCCACAGAGTGGACATCCTGCCCACCGGGCTCCCCCCCGTTGTCAACGGTCACCGCCCGGGCGTATGACCAGGGTTTGATATTGAGCCCGGTCACAATCACGTCATTGACCCTGGTGTACTGCTCCAGCTCCGCCACTCGATTCTCCAGGTGCACCAGACGCCGGTCCTTCTCGGCGTTCTGGATCCGGAGAGCCTTCACTTCCTCCACCAAGTCCAGGATGGATTTCTGCTGCTTGCTCACAACTGAAATCTCCTCGGACAAGAAGTCCAGAGACTTCTTGATGTCCTCGCCCTCTTCGGCTGTCAGAGCCTTCTTCGGACCCATGTTGCTAGGTAACGCGATTATACTCATTCATTCATATAAATTAATATTTAGTATACATTTTAGATAATGGTTGAACCAATATTGATTCAGTAACATTATTTCAACATAAAATCAACTGAAATCTAAATGTAGATTCTCATTTAGATGATGGTTGACTCAACATTGATTAAGTAACATTATTTCAACATAAAATCAACTGAAATTTAAATTTAGATTCTCATTTAGATGATGGTTGATTCACCATTGATTGAGTAACATTATTTCAACATAAAATCAACTGAAATTTAAATTTAGATGGTCATTTAGATGATGGTTGATTCACTATTGATTAAGTGACATTATTTCAACATTAAATCCACTGAAATTTAAACGTTGATTCTCATTTAGATGATGGTTGAATCACCATTGATTCAATAACGATATGGTTGAAGATCCAATGTTGATTCAACGAAAAGTAGAGGGGACACTTTCAACATCGTTTCAATGTCAGGCTTCAATGTAGTTTCAACATTTCTGCCAAACTATATTTAAACATTGATTCAACTGAATTTTGCTATCTGGGATGCTCAACGGCTGCCCTTTTAAGGACGCTACGTCATAGAACGCCGACAAGCACTGTTCCAATGTTGAGGACACTCGAAAGCCGCGCCATTTTTGCGTCCTTTGTTTTTGAGAATTCCGAGATTTTTCAAGGATGCATCGCTGCATCCTAGACGAGCCAAAACTACCCACAATCCTCTGCGTTCACTGGGCGGGTTCTTGAAAATGGCAGAGCAGTACACGTTCAAACGAAGTGAAGTTATATTAGTTTTCAGAAATATTTTGTGCCGTATTGCTTTTTATAGATTCATCGTGTTAATGCAAATAATCAAGCCTAAAGACCCCTAACCACTTTTCAAACGTTTTTGCAACTTAATGATACGTTGCTATATTTTGCATGGACGTAGCTGGTGTTAAACACCACTGTCACCAATGTCTATTTACTCGCTCACAAGATTACATTATTTATGTATACCTATTTATGTTTGTGTTGAATCGGTTTTTTTGGGGTCAGCCCAGCAAACGGAGGCTTTTGTGCGACTTAGGGTGGCGCACAAACATTTGTTTACCGGTGGAAGGGATAGTGCCACTATCCGATGTTGTAAAATTAATGCACAACCGATCCATTGCAATGTTTGTAATTTTTAATGAACGTATATAATTGTATTTTATATGATATACTTATGTGTTCAAAGCACTGGTAGATTGTAGTCATAGATGAATGAATGAAAATCAGTTAAATAATCTATCCAAATAAATACATGTTTATCGTCTCTTTCTTTGTCTTTTTTCCCCTGCATAATAGTAATCAACCGTACTGTAAATGTGATGCATGAATTAACTTCTCAGACAATTTCACTTAGTTTTATAAAAATTGAATGGATTTTCCTTTTAATAAAGACGATTCGATCAACCGCAACAAAGCTGTTGTGACTTCCCCAAAGAGGCTCCATGCGAAGGAGACATGACGGCATTCATAACAGACAAAAGTCAAGTAAATATCGATCAGCTTGATTGCTGCCATGTTTTATTCATAAGCGCACATGTGTTTACAAGCGGACCCGCAGTATTAAAAAGCGGAAGCGGAAGCGCTTCCACACTAGCAAGTTGTTCCAAAGTCCGAACGTTACAAACGCTAGGAAGCACTCGAGCTAGCACTCTAGTCTCATCTCCATAGGACGCGACTAGCAAGGACGCGTCCTAGCAAGGCTGCAGCCTTCACTTTGGGAAACAGCCGCTGTCCTTCTGACAGTCTGCTGTATGCTGTTGCCGGAAGACGGTGTCTGTGTTGAGCAGGGTGCTCAGCTCTCCCCGGGATGCGAAATATCTACTGAGGTGATTATTACAGTATGTTGTAAATTATGGTTAAATGCACTCAGTGATTGAGTTTAATTTGCATTTATTTTGCTAATGGATTATGTGAATTATTGACATTGATTATTTGAAGTACCGGTATTTGATTTTGAATATGCTTGATTTATTATAGAGAATATTTATTATTGATCATTTGAATATTTGAATTGATTGAATTAATTGATTTTGGAATTGGTTTTGAATATGTTTTTATTTTACTATTTTCAGATATTCGGAGGGTTAGAAAAGCCCTAGAGGGTTATGTGACACTTTGGGGGAATAAATGTTAAAAACCTATTTGCAACTGTGTGCCTTGCCATCCTTTGGGTTTGAAAGTCCGGTGTAATAAGGTTACATTATCTTCACCCGAGGCGGGGTGTGTGACACACACACACACACACACACACACACACACACACACACACACACACACACACACTGTTCCGTTTTCTCCCCACGGAAGGGGTAACCCGGTGTACAAAGAATATTACTCGGTATTCCACTTTTGTTTGTTTATTCTTTAACAAAGGGAAAGCAGGTAATAAATCTGAAAGGTAAGGAATGCAATGTTACACTTCTCACGTGCATTACACAAACATCACCTGCATTCATCAAAATACCAATATACAACAATAATAATAATTCACAATCATTTATGTACACGTTTCAAACGTCACCCATGCGCCATATTCAAATCCTATTCAAATCTCCGCAATAGGAAACTACAACTCCCAGAATGCCCCGCGGCAACCCAGGAAGTACAGCACAAATGCCGGTCCCTGCGATTAATTTAATCGACGTTCACAAAACAAAACAAATACAAACATGGATGGACACGGATAGGACAGCGACGTTACAATTCCAAATGGATTTATGTATTTGAAATGTTTATATAGTTTTAACTTTGGCTATTAGCAACGTACTGGGATCTACCGGAGCATAGAGATAAATCATTAGACGACATAGCAGGCAACATCATTTGACATCAAGAAAGCGGACAAGAAGACAAGAATTCAAAGGAGCTTACCAAGTGGCTGCACACCGGGTCAAAGTTATGTGCCAATAATACAACTCTTGCGCCACCTTCTTATTGGGCGAACACCGGTCACATGGACCCACAGAACACCGTTCTCTTACAGAGGCACTACACCATTGGGCTGCCGAGCCTCAGACGTTCATCAACAACTCAACTAAGTAAATAAGAAACAACAAAACTACACAAACGGCAGACCTCCACAGAAAACACAACACCTCCCACTTAAGTTGCTGATCTTATGATCCAGGCAACTTACCAAAATCAATGAAAGGACCCCTTAGTGACACCCTTATTATTTTTATTTATTTTTTATGCCCATGTGGAAGTGTAAGTGTCCAATGTCCAAGTCAATCACATCCCTTTGGCAGTTGTGTGGTGCACTGCCTGGGGATATGCATGCTCTTACCTCTTCATGCGTGAGCAATGTGATGGGCATGGTGGCAGCGCTAGGCTTGCACCAACCAGCCAACAAGGGGTAAGGGTGGTGACTGGGGTTTGGGCAGGTGTGTGACAAGGGGATTGGGCGGTCTGCAGAATGAGAGGGGTTCAGGAAGAGGCGGGTGTCATGGCAGCTGGGGTGGATGAGTTTGGTCCTCCACCGGGAGCAGGACCACCAGCCTTCTCACGTCTCTTCTGATAACTGCCATAGGCAGTGAAGAACTCTTCTTTCGGCCACCCGCCACGGAAACAGGAAGGCCAGCACAAGTTGCGATGTCGGCATCCCTGACGATCCCTTTACTATCAGGGTAGACTCTCAGAATCCGGCCCAGACGAAACTGACCTCTCAAAGCGTTTGGGTCAGCAATCCAGACGAGGTCGCCGACTTTGACGTTCCTCTCTGTCCGGTGCCACTTGTGTCGACCAAACAGATTCGGGCCAGCTAGTTCTCTCCACTATGCCCAGAACCGGCCCACTCCGATTTGAATAGCCCTTAGCCGACGCCAGGGATGGGTCTCTAGGTCAAGCCCGCTGCTGTCTCCTCCAAGCGATGCTCGACCCAGTATTAGGGAGTTGGGTGTTAGATACTCGACCGAGTCTTCCTGTTCTTGAGCTCTGGCATCGATTGGATGCTCGTTTGTCAGGTTGGCTGCCCGATAGAACAGAGTCTGGAGTTCTCCCCATGTGAAAGACTCTGTAGCTCCTCCAAGGCTCGTGAGCGCCCTCTTCAAAAGCTTTACAGCAGCCTTTTCCATTTCTGTGGGGTACATCTGCGGGGTGGAACTCCCACTTCCACTCGGTCCCGTTCTTGGCGGCTACATCTTCCATTGGCGCAGCCTGCAGGCAAGCCAGGTGTTTATGCAGTTCACGCAGAGACGCCTTGGCGCCAACAAAGTTGGTGCCTCTATCGGACCATTGTTTCTTTGGATGCCCCCGCAGAGCAACAAAGCGGGAGTCCTCTTGGAGGAAGCTTTCTGCCGACTGGTCATCTGTGAGGTCCGCATGGACGGCTCTCGAGGCCATACAACAGTAAACAATGCCCCAGACCTTCTTGCTTGTCCTTCTTTTAACAGCGTCTTTTACTTGTAAGGGGCCAAAAAGATCGAGGGTTGTGTACTCGAATGGGCTTGCTCTTTTGGTTCGCTCTTGAGGGAGATCACTCATTATTTGCCTGCACATCTCGGCTCTTTGCTTTCTGCAGGTGACACAGTTGTTCAGCACCATCTTAACTGTCCTTCGTCCCTGCATGATCCAGGCTTTCCTTCTTGTCCGTAGAAGGGTAGAGGTGACACCTTCGTGGTTTTCCTCATGTGATCCGTAGCCAGCAGGGTTGCTAGCCACGACTGGCATGGGATTAGCGGTACAGCCACTCTGTCCTCATCCCAAAGTTGGATTCTCTCTCCACAGAGAAAGAGTCCCGTCTTTTCCTCCTTCTGAACCACCAGGCGATCCAGGGTTGTGTCGCGGAACTTGACACCGTCTTGAGCTTCGAGAGCTACATCTTTGAAAGCTGTTGCTCTTTCTTCCACAGACAGGCATGGTCTTGCCTCCCACTTTGACTGAACTGGGGCCTGGCAGTTGCCACCCAGCCAGATTTCCACTGCTCGTCCACAAGGCGCACAAGCGCAACGCTGGTCGGGCCCGACCATTTCCTGGGCTGGGCTCTTGCTGTGACAAGGGCCGAGAACGCCTTCCTCCGAAGTTCCCCGATCTCTTCAGTGACAGAGGGGTTGATGTCTCCGGCGGTTTTCACGGGCCAATTTGACTCAGGCAGCTTAAAAAAACCTGGGCCTTCCTGCCAGACTGATACCTCGGCAAGCTCCTCAGGAGATGCTCCCCTTGTGATGGGGTCGGCGATATTGTCTTTTCCTTCGACCCACCTCCAGTTGTCCACTGGTCCAGCCTTTTGGATTTCTCCAATCTGGTTCGCAAAAAATGTCTGAGAGCCATAGCTATCCTTCTGGATGGCTCCCAGGATTGTCTGACTATCGACAAAATGGATCCACTGTTCGACCTTGATGTAGCAGTGCTTCTTGAAGTATGTCTTCAGGCGGGTTGCAAAGACAGCCCCACAAAGCTCTGCTTTAATGACATCACCTTTCTGGTCTAGAGGGGTGAGCTTGGCCTTTGATTCGACCAGCTTCACTACGACTCCATCTTGTTCCGTCTCCCACCGAAGGTAAAGAACGGCTCCGTAGGAAGTTTCGCTCCCGTCGGAAAACGTGATCCCCATCGGGCGGCCTATGGCTCCATGGGGTGTGAGGCTCCTATCAAATCTGACTTGGCCAAGCCTTACATACTGCTCAAAGAGCTTTATTGCAGCCTCTCGAAGACGTGTCGAGAGAGGATCATCCCAGGTGTCCTTGGAGGGACGGTCTCTTCCTGCTTCCTGAAAGGACTCTCTTATGAGCATCACTCCTCGTTGCTTGGCAGGTGAGGCCAGGCCGATGGGGTCATAGAACCCTGCGACCTGACTCAGCAGCATGCGCCTGGTGAGAGGGTCGGGGGTGCCGTCTCTGATCTCATCCTCCCGTAGATCCAGCCCGGTTCTCATCTTTCCTCGCCTCTATGAAAAGTTCACAGACGTTAGCACACGGAGTTTGTCAGATTCGGGTTTGTATCCCACTCCCAATGCCTTATTCTCTTCGTCCCACATCTGGTTGGGGAGTATCAGGGTCTTTGGCTCCGTCGACCCGACGTTGTTCGGGTCAGTGGGTTTTTCACTCCTCCCACTTTGGCCTGTCAGGACCCAGGGCTTGAGGGAGAAACCCCCTGCTTTTAGGATCTCCTCCACTCCTTTGGTCATTTTAATCAGGGTTTGGAGGTCATTATGTGACGTCAATATGTCGTCCACGTAGCAGTCCTCTGTCAGGATCCGGCGTTCTGCAACCATGGATGCAAACTGGGGCAGGTTTGCCGTCTCTCTCATGGCAACCTGAGCGATGCAACCGGCAGGCTTGTCGCCGATGTTGACCCTGACGACGGCAAACACACCGATTTCATCATCGGGGTTATCCCTCCAGAGGAATTGATGGAGGTGTACCTCCTCGTCCTTCAGCCACACTGAATTATACATTTTTTTAACATCACCAAGAGCAGCGTACAATCGGCTCCTGAACCTCAGGAGGACGCCTCGGATTTGGTTGAGGACATCAGGGCCTTTGTGCAGAAGGTTGTTCAGGCTCATCCCTTTAAACTCCTGGCTACTGTTCCAGACTATCCTCACTGGCGTTGAGCTAGAATGAGGATTCGGGGCGACCAGATGGCTGATGTACCAGATCGGCCCCTTCCAGCCCTCAATCTCTTTCTTTGTGAGCTTGATGGCTGCTCCTCTTGATACCATCTCGCGGATCTGCTCTCCATATGTCGCTTTCCATACAGGTTCCCTTGCCAGTCGAGCCTCGGTGTTCCGGAAGGTTGCTTCCACTGCTCGGCGGTTATCGGGCAGAATCGCTGGGTCGGCCTTCCATGGGTAGGCCGCATCCCAGTGTGGGGCGTCACTGTGCTTGTCTACTAGCACATAAGAGAGGCAGTCCTTTATTTTCTCTAACTCCCTTTCTTCTCCAAGGGTCATCTCTTTGCCTCCGGGGGACACTTGCTGCACTTGCAGCTCCCGCATTTCGGGTCACATGCTGCTCCAATACTGTCCCACTTGAACCACTCAAACACCTCTTTATTCGTGGCAGTGGTGCTGCTGAGTGTCACTTTTTCCATCCTCTTTGGGTCCTCGTCACTCAGGTCTATGGTGTCCACCAGGACCTCCTTGTACACCCCTGAGGATGTTCTCATGGACCTTGCAAAGTGGGTTTCGGACTGGTGCAGCGTTAGGTCGACCATCTCGAAGAGATCAGGGTGAGTACCGCCAACAGTTTTGCCCAGTGGGCCGTCCCAGAGGACTAGATCGCCCTCCATCTTGAACGGCTGTGGAACTAGGCGACCTTCCCTGTGGCTGATCAAAAGATCTATGTTCTCAGGGCGGACCAGCTCTTCTGCAGCGACGTCGGGAAAGATCTTTTGCAGTTGGTGCGGAGTGACAGGCTGGCTTATCTCCGCGATACTCTCCAGGCCATAGCAGAGCAGTTTGTGTTCCGTTACCGTCCCCTTGGTGGTCTTCACTCTTAGACGCAGGGAGTATCTCTTGGTTGTGACAGTCTTTCTCAACCCTCCTACTCCATGGACGATTAACTTAATGCTCTCACCAATCAGTCCAAGGCGTTGGGCAGCGTTGTTTGTTATATAGTTGGTGTCAGAGGCAAGGTCAATAAGAGCACCGATTAGCTGGCCCGAGTTAGTGGTTACGTCCAGCAACATCATTACCACCGGGTATTCTTTCAGTCCACCTCCAGCAGTGCAGATCATTGTTGAGACTTTGTTAGAGAATGCCTTCCTGAATTCTGCTCTCTGTTCCGGAGTGACTTTCGCCAGGAGCTCTACCTGCTGGGTGGTCATCCCGAGGCCTTTTCGTTCCACCCTCTTGGTACCTTGCTCCTCGCTACCAGTGTCTTTTTCTTGAGCGATGAACTTGGGGCAGAGCAGATAATGGTGAGACTCTTCTCTGCGGCAGTCTATTTTACTGCAGAGAAACTTTGGGTTGCAACGGCCATCCTTTAGGTTGAAGCACAGGCACCGATTGCATCCCCCATGGGACTTTAGATGGGCCTTTCTCCTCTGGAGATCCATCTCCCTGAAGGCTTTGCAGGCAAACAGCCTGCCAGCGTGTGTCTCATCGGCACAGGCAGTGCATGAGCCCAAGCATGAGCCCGTTGACTGAGACCCTCTTTGGCCTGAGGTGGCTTTGGAGAACGCTTTCTTGGCTCCTCTTTCTTGCTTGTCTGCCGGGCCTCTCACTGAGGGGCTCCACTCTCCAGGGCTTGCCTCCAGCAGATCCAGCTCCTCCAGGATTGCCTCCGGTTTCTTCAGGAAGCGCAGCAAGCAGTCGAAGTGGTTAGGTGGAGCAAAACCATTCGCAGCCTCAAACTTGTGTGCAATCCATTTCTCCTTCAGAGAGCTTGGGAGCTTGCTTTCAAGGGACTGTGCTACCCAACGTTTTTTTATAACATCCTCTTCTCCCAGGATCATAAAGGTTGCTAAGGGCCCGCTCCACAGTTTGGATCAGTTAAATTGCTTTCCTGGGGTTGTTTCCTTTTACAGGGAGTAGGGCCTGAACCTCCTCGGATATCCTCAGGACGATTTTCGCCTTGTTCCCGAAGCGGTTGTCGAGGCGCCTGAACATTTCATCCGCCGACGCACAGCTGGACAGAACCAGGTATTTTTTCACTGTCGCTGAGACTTGCTAGGAGATGGAACCTTGTAACCCCAGCCGTCCTCTGTGTGTTTCCCAGCTGTTCCAGCTCTTCCCACTCAGCCTTCCACCGGTAGTAGTCGGTCATGTCTCCTGAGAACGTGGGCAGGCGTGTTCTTTCAAGGCTGATCTGTGGTCTGAAGCCGTACACCCCGGGATTCATGCCAGGGATGCTTTGTGGTGGTGCATGTGGGAAGTTCGGAACCGCAGGTGCCTCCTCTTCTCCCCCGTCAAGCTCTTCAGTCCGCATCAACTTTTTCCAGCTCTGCACCCAGTCATGCAGTCTGTTTCCCAGGTTGTATAGCTGCTGCTTGTACACTGTTGTCTTGGCTTCAGAGACAATGGTTACCCATTCAAGCACCTTCCGCTCGAGCATGCTGATCCTCTCCTCCAGGCTCTCTCTCAGGACTTGACAGTCTTCCTCCGGCAACTCCTTCACGTCAGTGTACTCAACCTCGGCACATTTCTCCTCTGCACCGTCGGCGTACAGTTTTATTTCGACATATGCGAATTTGAACCATAATGTCTCCTTAGCGAGCCGGAGCGTGTCTGTGTATGTGTCAAGGCACTTCGCCGTTTTCTCCTCTGCATGAGCTGCTTCTTCTTCTGCCTTTTCCACTTCTCCCAGAGCATCGATATATTCGAGACCAGTATTGTGCACCTTTTCAAAGTCCACACCAAGTGTTCTGATCTCGTCAATGAGTGCTCTTTTTCCTAGGAGATCTCCAGTGAGGGACAGCTTCTTCGCTCTTTTGCTGAAGAGGGCCTGTGCTGTTGAGCGCTTTCCTTTCAGGGCCGCTAATTCTGCCAAATCCATCTTCCTTTTCTCGCACTGACCAAGGCGCTGTTCCACAGAGGGGTCTATTCGGCCTATTCCTCTTCCTTTGGTGCTCCTTCACTGGTCAATGCTGATAGGGCGGTGACAGACTTGGCTCTTGGCTTGATGTGCTCAGGCCGTTGATTTATTACTGTTCCGTTTTCTCCCCACGGCAGGGGTAACCCGGTGTACAAAGAATATTACTCGGTATTCCACTTTTGTTTGTTTATTCTTTAACAAAGGGAAAGCAGGTAATAAATCTGAAAGGTAAGGAATGCAATGTTACACTTCTCACCTGCATTCATCAAAATACCAATATACAACAATAATAATAATTCACAATCATTTATGTACACGTTTCAAACGTCACCCATGCGCCATATTCAAATCCTATTCAAATCTCCGCAATAGGAAACTACAACTCCCAGAATGCCCCGCGGCAACCCAGGAAGTACAGCACAAATGCCGGTCCCTGCGATTCATTTAATCGACGTTCACAAAACAAAACAAATACAAACATGGATGGACACGGATGGGACAGCGACGTTACAATTCCAAATGGATTTATGTATTTGAAATGTTTATATAGTTTTAACTTTGGCTATTAGCAACGTACTGGGATCTACCGGAGCATAGAGATAAATCATTAGACGACATAGCAGGCAACATCATTTGACATCAAGAAAGCGGACAAGAATTCAAAGGAGCTTACCAAGTGGCTGCACACCGGGTCAAAGTTATGTGCCAATAATACAACTCTTGCGCCACCTTCTTATTGGGCAAACACCGGTCACATGGACCCACAGAACACCGTTCTCTTAAAGAGGCACTACACCATTGGGCTGCCGAGCTTCAGACGTTCATCAACAACTCAACTAAGTAAATAAGAAACAACAAAACTACACAAACGGCAGACCTCCACAGAAAACACAACACACACACACACCAACAAGCGAGGAGAAGACCCAACGCAACTAAATGAAGAGCAGACTGTATAGCTATAATGAAAGGTTCCTTCAAGGTGGGTTTGTTAAAGCGTGTTCATCCCTTCACCACCGAGTGTTGGAGAATCCGTTGTGACATCAGCTCCATGGACCAGAATGGCCTTTTAAGACGGGGACCGGGATTCAGAAGGTGGAACTCCAGGGGGAGATGAGAGGACTCCTCGTCTCAACGACCAGAACACGACTTCAGTCTGTCACCAGAGAACCACGGAGCACACCCCAACGTTCCCCTCCAGGCATGGTGACGCCTCAGCCACAGCCAGGGATGGACTAGCCCAAAAATTTGGCCCGGGACTTTGGGATGGAGAGGCCTTTTATGAGACCGCGGGAATAGCGCTCGTAGAATTTTGCCACGGTGTAAAATAATAAAAACTAGTCCTTATCCGTGGATATGTGCATTGCAACGGCATGTCAATGTTGGGATGTGCATGTGTTTAGAATATTGTGAAGATCATTGGGAAATATTTTATAACTAATCTTGTCCATGTACAAAATATTAGAAATTGCATGTGCCTAGAAAGGTAAATCAAGGCTGAAAATGATCTAAATAGTGCAAGATACAATTATTTTAGTGGAAAAAAATTGTCATACACATACACAGGGTTTGTGAGAAAGGGGAGCGGGCCGGGGTTTGTTGTGCGTTGCTGTGGTTACCGGTGTTGAAGTGTTCCAATGGTTTATTAGCGGTGGTATCTAATAAATCGCTCTCTAATCAATACTTCATTCACTGCCTCTTCCGTGGGCATTACAATATTATGAATAGTTCTCCGACGTCTGGTACTTCCATAATTAGTTTAAGTCATTATTATATTGCCAAACATGCTCGCTAGTGCACCTGTCATAGCTATACTGCTGTGTCCTGTTCCCGCCTCACCATTGGTCTCGCTGACAGGTTCATTTAGCACATTTGGCTGCGTCTTGCTCTAACATTTTTTTCCTTTTCAACCTCAACTTCTGAGCGCCACCCAATTCTTTTTCCTCTCCACCACCTTTTTTCCTTTTTGACTTTTTCGTATTTCTGTGTAACTTCAGTGAGATCAAAGAGAAGTACCGGGTAAGTGACCCGGCCATGTGTCAGGCTGAGCCAATCAGAAATGACAGACCGCGGAGCAGTCCAAGTTGGGAGGGGCCGTTCGGCCGCTCGCTTTGGCCGCTCGCTTTGCCCCCATAGACTGTGGGGGTGCTCCCCCCTCTAAATTGAAAGTAATACATCGGCCCCGTTTCACCGTCAGGCAAGAGCTCCGTTTCGCACTGTAAGTAAATATCCGGCAGCAGGCCACCCCAAATCACGGCTTACTTAACTTTTTATTTATTTTTTTACATCTTTAACAACAAAAATATATATATAAATATATAATAAAAAAAGAAATAAAAAAAAAAAGAAAAGAATTACGGCCAGCCGGCTCGGCCTGAAATCGTCCGGCCGTTCGGGAAATCTCCCGAACCTCCCGATGGCCAGTCCGCCCCTGGCCACAGCCCCTCCACCCCCTCAGCTGGAGGGGCACAGCTCCAGGTCATAAAGGGTCTTCGTCTGGGCCAGTCCAAGATGGTTATGATCTGAGGGAGCCATCTCCCAGGTCCAGCTGGCCCCGCCCATCACTGTTCAGCCTGAGAGAGGCTTCCATCTCGGGGGTTGGAGTGAACACCGTCCACAGAGAGCTTCACCTGGTCCAGCCGAGTCCTGGTCAGCCTGTTGCTGATGGAGGGTCCTGCTCCTCAAGAGCCTCCACCCTCCACTGGGGGGTCTCCTGAACCCATGACCTCCTCCTCACCTCCTCCCCAGAGTCCTCAGGCTAAAGCGGCGCGCTCTGTGAAGGCTTCTCCTTCAGGAGACCACTGGACTACAAAGACATGACCTCAGAGACGTTGAATAACCCGGGGACCCCTTCTGGAGACCCCCTGCATAACCCCTCCCCAGTGTGGGGTCCCACTGAAGAACGTTGTTCATCATTGACCTCTCTGGAGGCCCTGAAGGTCGTGCTCTGTTCTGGGTGTCCTGGAGGAGAGCTGGGCATGGCTGGTGGGATGCTATTGGCATGAGGACGTGTGTGTGTGTGTGTGTGTGTGTGTGTGTGTGTGTGTGTGTGTTCCACCTGTCATGGGTTAAACAGCTACAATAATAATAATAAGAGAGAGTTATAATAAGAGTCCTATCAGTTGCTCGTCTGTACTAATACATAAACCTGTCATGTTGTCCAGTCATGCAGCAGCTGGATGGAGAGGCTGGGTTCTGAGGCTTGCAGCCTCAGGATGGAGCAGAGACCGAGGCTGGAGACCAGAGGCCTGCAGCACCGGACCAGAGGGTAACATCACCTCGTTGACTCAAACACTAGAAACCCTCAGGTTCTTTATAGGTCTGCTGACCAGTTGTTGTAGAAAGGTTTCTATCTTCAGATTTGAGCTGTGTGCTTAAGCTGGGACCTGACGTCATTCATACTGGGGTTATGGAGGAGTCCTATGAGCCATTTGTTACTAGTGCTGCTACGACCGTAATGGACGCATTGAAAACGTCACTTTGTAGACTCATTGACAAATTAACCTCATATGAAGGAGCCGATGGGGGGAGCTGATGAAGGAGCCGATGAAGGAGCTGATGAAGGAGCCGATGAGGGGAGCCGATGAAGGAGCTGATGAAGTAGCCGATGAAGGAGCCGATGAAGGAGCCGGTGGGGGGAGCTGATGAAGGAGATGATGAAGGAGATGATGAAGGAGCCGATGAAGGAGCCGATGAAGGAGCCGATGAAAGAGCCGATGAAGGAGCCGATGGAGGAGCCGATGAAGGAGCCGATGGAGGAGCCGATGGAGGAGCCGATGGAGGAGCCGATGGAGGAGCCGATGGAGGAGCTGATGGAGGAGCTGATGATGGAGCTGATGAAGGAGCCGATGGAGGAGCCGATGAAGGAGCTGAGGGAAGGAGCCGATGTAGGAGCTGAGGGAAGGAGCTGATGAAGGAGCCGATGAAGGAGCCGATGAAGGAGCTGATGGAGGAGCTGATGGAGGCCCTGCCTGGTGGAGGGTTTCCGTCGTGGGGCAGATGGAGCCACACTCTGAGGTGATCATCACTCTCACTGCCACCTCCAGTAGAGTAGTGCTACTGTGACCACCAACTACCGCAGTTGATTACACCAGACAAACTCTGTCTGTTTTTAACCGGTTGGAGCCAGATCTCTGCTGTTTGTTACAGAACAGGACTCTGTGGCTGAGGAGAGCTGACGGAGGACACACACACACACACACACACACACACACACACACACACACACACACACACACACACACATTCTCTTACGCAATAACTTAAAAAATAAATAAAGAAGGCTGTTTCTCAACAGCAGTCAAGTGACAGTTGGCCCATTATTCAATCCTTTCCAGGGGTGGTTTTACTTATGCTGTGTGTGTGTGCAAGCTTGCGCGTGTGTGTCTGTGTGTGTGTGTGTGTGTGTGATGTAATGAGAGGCAACTTCCTCTGCCAGTACCCAGGCAGTGAGTTGTGTGCTATTGAAGTCCCTCCCCCCTCGTCTTAAAATTCATAAAACAATCAAGAGATAAACCACAATTCATCAAAGTATGCGTAGATGGTATTTGCTGATGAGACATATTGATGAGGATAATTCAATAGTTCATGTATTATTAGGCTATTGAAAACACACTGTGCGCGTGCGCGCAAAGCTTAATTTTCCCCGAAGACACGTGACACTGAGAGGCACGGCTCCTTGAACTTCCTCATCTAAAAGTTTTATAAATACTCTAACCACCGTTTCTTTCCTTACATTTATATTTTTACAACTTTATATCGTATGGACGCATTTTAATCCCGGAGTAGATAAGGTAAGGTAGGTCGACAGTTGACTAGCGTTTATATTGTCTGTGGGTTGCTGGAATATAATGATCAACCAGTGTATTACCGTTTATATTGTCTTTAGGTTACTGGTATATAATAATGAACAACCAGTTTACTACCGTTTATATTGTCTTTAGGTTACTGGTATATAATAATGATCAACCAGTTTACTACCGGTAATATTGTCTTTAGGTTCCTGGTATATAATAATGATCAACCAGTTTACTACTGGTTATATTGTCTTTAGGTTGCTGGTATATAATAATGATCAACCTGTGTACCGTTTATATTGTCTTTAGGTTACTGTTATATAATAATGATCAACCAGTTTACTACCGTTTATATTGTCTTAGTTTACTGGTATATTAATGATCAACCAGTGTACTACCGTTCTTATTGTCTTTAGGTTACTGTTATATAATAATGTACAACCAGTTTACTCCTGTTTATGAGCAAGGTACGTTTTATTACTCTGTTTTCTGGGAATAATTGACACAAGCAGAAACCAGAAAACAAGCCGTTTTTTCGTATTTTCGTTTGTCAAAAAAACAAAAATCAAAATTTCAGTTCGTTTATTCGTTTTTTCGTTCTTACTTGACAAAACGAATTTACCACTCAATATCTGGTTTCCGTCGGTGGGCGGGTCCTAGTGTGCTTCGTTGCCCTGTGCTCTTCAAAATAAAAGTTCAAGTCAACAAAAATATTACTGTATTACAGACACTAGCAGACACAGAGGACCACACCACCCACAGTCAAGACTGACACGGCTTCAAATAACAATAATAGCAATCATTTAAAAATTACAACTTATGAAGTTATGATGACTTCAGTCCAGTTGATGTTTAGCCACAGTTAATCCATGCAGAGTAGACCTGAGGGCTTTACTACGACATCATTGTCCGGCTCTGAGCTTTGCGCTCTCTGCGCGTTCACATCAAAGGAGCTGCAATAGCGGGCTGCTGATTTCCTCACAGCCTGAGAGCTATGAGGAATACAAGTGATTACAACACATTTCTGACAGCTGAACATTGCGCAGGGCTCTCCGTGAGACACACGCAATTCAAGCCATGCACACGCTCACACGCCACACTTCGTATTTCTCACGCAGAGAAATTACCAGGATAGCGCCCAACAACTTGCGCCGCTATTTAACAGAAGGGTAGGAATCAAATGCGTCTGGGTGAAATTTCAAAAGCGTCCGGGATTTTATTAAAGCCTCATACATGTTCACATTAAATTTGCGTTGCGTTCCTCTGGGTCGGTCACAAACTAGTTAGGCTACGCCCTCCCCTACTCAGTTCTATTCGCTTTGTATTGGTGGAAGTGAGTAGGGGGAGTGGTTAAGAGGAGCCTTCAGATTGGACGGTTTGACTTTAGAGTTACTGTCATGTTTTGTATTAATTTTTTTACCATTATTGTTTTATGGGGACAAACATTAACACATTTCTCCTACAGGGGATTGATAAAGTTATATCTATGTAACAGAAAGAAACACTTACTCATACTCCATCAAATATTCATACTCATACTTCGCACACTTTACCACAGCATTGGCCTACTTAATGCCGCAGATATATTTTTAAGCATTGGACTGAATGCCACATGAATATATAATTATGTTTTGCACGTTTGCAACGTTTAAAAGTTCAGGGAAAGGTATATGCCTCTACTGGTGTTGCTTAGGCCAATATCCTTTTGAGGCAGTGTTGTTTCTGAATATTGGTGTTAAGGGCCAATAATGCCTACTATCATACATTAGTCACCATGTCTGTGGACAAATTTGTATGCAGTCACATATTAATAAGAAATCACAGTAAATGTAAGTACAGCCCCCCCCCCCCTCACCTTTCAGGTTTAAGGGAAGAGGATGTTGTTATGATGCTCATGCTAAAGCCCTTTGAGACAAACTGTTTGTAAAAACGGGCTATAAAAATAAAATTGCCTTGCCTTGCCTAACCCGCTTGGACTGTAATTCATATTCATGCTACTAGTTTGATAATTGACTGACTACATGAATAGATGCACAGAGGAGATTCTTATAGTCAAACGGCTCAGGCTGTGAGGAAATCTGCAGCCCGCGATCGCAGCTCCTTTGATGTGAACGTGCACAGAGCGCAAAGCTCAAAGCCGGACAATGATGTCGTAGTAAAGCCCTCAGGTCTACTCTGCATGTATTAACTGTGGCTGAACATCAACTGCACTGAAGTCATCATAATTTCATAAGTTCTCATTGTCAAATGATTATGAATACTATTATTGTTATTTGAAGCCGTGTCAGTCTTGACTGTGGGTGGTGTGGTCCTCTGTGTCTGCTAGTGTCTATAATACAGTAATATTTTTGTCGACATTATCAAACTGAATAACTTTTATTATGGAGAGCACAGGTCAACGAAGCACACTAGCCAATAAGAGGACCCGCCCACCGGCGGAAACCAGATATTGAGTGATAAATTCGTTTCGCTCAGTAAGAACCAAAAAACGAATAAACGACTGAAATATTGATTTTCGTTTTTTTGACAAAACATAGAAACGAATAAACAAACTGAAATTTTGATTTTCGTTTTCTTATCAAAACGAAAAAACGAAAAAACGGCTTGTGTTCTGTTTTCTGCTTGCGCCAATTATTCCCAGAAAACAGAGTAATAAAACGTACCTTGCTCGTTAGTTCATGTTTCACTGCTTTTCTGACCCGTGTGGTAAATTGAACACTGCTTTCAATATTCAAGTGATTAATTTGTCTTGATGCTACTCCAAATTAAAAGAAGGAGATAAGTCATTTGAATGTGCTGATATTTAAGTTGAATATGTGTGCATAGCGACTGTAGCCTGGTCCTACCAGACTCTCGTACACATTTCGTTTGTAGCACTGAAGGGAAATTCAAATTGAGCGGGAGTACTTAGGCGGGCGGAGCCAGGCTAGCCACTGGGGATCTACAGTTTAATAGATGTGGGTCTAGACTCGACTCCTATGTCTTAAACCACACTTGGAGACTAAGGGCCCTATCTTGCATCCGGCGCAAGTGACTTAGTCACTGGCGCATGTGTCGTTGCTAGTTTACAACTGGCGCAGAGCGTTCTTTTCCCACCAGCGCCACTCGCCGGTAAATTAGGGATTGATCATGCGCCCCAAGGGGCGGTTCGGCGGAAGGAGGAGGCGTGTTCTGACGCAAACGGTATTTTGCCGTCTCTGAATACCATTGCGCTACTGACCAGGAAATACCTGGTTTAAAGTCGGTGGAGCGTTGTTCAGATGCTATTTTAAGGGCGCAAGCATACATGCGCATGCGATGCATACGGATTGCTTGTGCACCTCGCGCATACACTTTGCTTCTCTCATCTACCTAGCCGCACATTCTTGGTAAATTATTTGGGAAAGAACAGCTGATGCAGCGGTAATAAGTTGTACTTTTAAATCAATGCATCTGCAAACACCGTACAGCAAACACATATTTTCTTGACACAGACATCGTGTAGGCCTACATGCCCATAACTTTTAGGATTGATGAGTAGGCCTATTTGATCGTGAAAAACATTGTTTTACCGCGAGTGAGAATGAATGAATGCGGGAGCGCGTGTGTGCTCTGTTTAAACACGCGCAAACTAAACACTCATCATCATCTCATCTTCGTCCGCTTATCCGGGGTCGGGTCGCGGGGGGAGCAGCTCAAGCAGGGGGCCCCAGACTTCCCTTTCCCGGGCCACATTGACCAGCTCTGACGGGGGGATCCCAAGGCGTTCCCAGGCCAGTGTTGAGATATAATCTCTCCACCTAGTCCTGGGTCTTCCCCGAGGTCTCCTCCCCACTGGACGTGCCTGAAACACCTCCCAAGGGAGGCGCCCAGTGGGCATCGTTACCAGATGCCCGAACCACCTCAGCTGACTCCTTTCTAAGTAAAGGAGCAGCGGCTCTAATCCGAGTTCCTCACGGATGGCTGAGCTTCTCACCCTATCCCTAAGGGAGACGCCAGCCACCCTTCTGAGAAAACTCATCTCGGCCGCTTGTACCCGCGATCTCGTCATTTCGGTCACCACCCAACCCTCATGACCATAGGTGAGGATAGGAACGAAGATCGACCGGTAGATCGAGAGCTTTGCCTTGCGGCTCAGCTCTCTTTTCGTAACAACGGTGCGGTAAAGCGAACGCAATACCGCCCCCACTGCTCCGATTCTCCGGCCAATCTCACGCTCCATAGTTCCCTCACTCGCGAACAAGACCCCGAGGTACTTGAACTCCTTCACTTGGGCAAACTAAACACGTAACGCATAATACAATCAATGGCAATGTCTATTACCGCGGGGACACATGCATATTAGGATAGCATACAATACTGATAAGAAACAATGTTTATAATGTATTGCGTATATCATTAAATAGAACCACAGTTACCGCATATCATATGTTATAGCCTATCATACGTTTTCTTTGCCGACATTTATTTGAGGACT
The DNA here is from genome assembly GCF_026213295.1 of Gadus chalcogrammus. NCBI lineage: Eukaryota > Metazoa > Chordata > Actinopteri > Gadiformes > Gadidae > Gadus > Gadus chalcogrammus. The sequence goes on along the minus strand of NW_026613511.1, from coordinate 77,662 downwards.
CAGTATTTCTGAAGTTGTGGAAGAAAACCCCTTATTCCATGTGTGAATTAGGCCATATTATTTGGCAATAAACTAAGCCATTTGCAAATTCATGTGCATCTATGTGTATCACCTGTGTCCTGCCTCAACGACTACCGCCCCATAGCACTCACTTCTACCATCATGAAGTGCTTTGAGAGGCTGATCCTGAGGCACATAAAGAGCCTCCTGCCTCCCACCCTAGACCCCCTGCAGTTTGCGTATCGAGCAAACCGCTCTACCGATGATGCCATCTCAACCACCCTCCACCTAGCACTCATCCACCTGGAAAAAAAGGACACATATGTTAGAATGCTGTTCATAGACTTCAGTTCAGCATTCAACACAATCCTCCCCCAGCACCTGATCACGAAGCTGGACTTGCTGGGCCTGAACATCTCCCTCTGCAACTGGATCTTGGACTTTCTGACGGGGAGACCCCAGACAGTCCGGATCGGGAAAAACACCTCCAACACCACCACTCTGAGCACAGGGGCCCCTCAAGGCTGTGTGCTCAGTCCACTGCTGTTCACACTACTGACGCACGACTGCACGGCGCTCCACGGCTCGAATCACATCATCAAGTTCGCCGACGATACGACCGTGGTGGGTCTGATAGAAAAGAACGACGAGTCAGCTTACAGAGAGGAGGTGAAACAACTGCTAACCTGGTGCAAAGTCAACAACCTGTCCCTGAACGTAGACAAAACCAAAGAGATTGTTGTTGACTTCAGGAGAGCACAGAGGGACCACGAGCCGCTGGACGTTGATGGCTCCCCGGTGGAGATCGTGAAGAACACCAAATTCCTTGGTGTCCACCTGGCCGAGAGCTTAACCTGGTCCCTCAACACCGGCTCCATGGTTAAGAAAGCCCAGCAGCGCCTCCACTTCCTGAGAAGGCTGAAGAGAGCCCACCTCCCACCCCCCATTCTCACCACTTTTTACAGAGGGACCATAGAGAGCATCCTGGGTAGCTGCATCACTGCCTGGTTCGGAAACTGCACCAAACTTGACCGCAAGAACCTGCAGCGAGTAGTGAGGACAGCTGAGAAGATCATCGGCGTCTCTCTCCCCTCCATCTCAGACATTTACACCACTCGCTGCATCCGCAAGGCAACCAGCATTGTGGATGACCCCTCCCACCCCTCACACAAATTCTTCTCCCCCCTTCCGTCTTGCAGAAGGTACCGGAGCATCCGGTCCGCCACAACCAGACTACAGTACAGCTTCTTCCCCCAGGCCATCCGACTCCTCAACTCTATGGGACAGATCTGATCATCTCTGTTACCCGTGGTTTATGCACTATTGCACTATTGCTTTATATTCATATTTATTATATTCATATTTATATTCCCGCACTACTCAGACACAGTCATATTTATATTTATATTCCCGCACTACAAATTCCACACAGTCACTTTACTGGTTTGCAGTTATATGTAGCATGTTGTTGTTGTTGTTGTTGTTGTTGATTTTTTGTTATTATTGTCGCTCTATGTTGCACCTTATGTTCTTGGGAAACGCTATTTCATTTCACTGTATACTGTGTATATGGCTGAAATGACAATAAATTATCTTGAATCTTGAATCTGTCTCATCGGAGACTGCAGACGCGCTGTAAAAATATCAACTCGTCTGATTCAAATGCGCTCATGGCTCTTAAAGGGGATGGGAGCTGGCACTCTCATTGGTTCGTTGCACGTTACGCCCAAACCACACCTACGGGTAATTAGGCTGCTTCAGACCAACCCTTTTGACACTTGCACCGCCCACAAAGCTACTTGCGCTTTGCGCTTCCCACTTGCGTTTCAGACCGTTAAAATAGGGCCCATAGAGCGAGAGAGAGACTCGTTGGTCATACGAGGATACCATATCGATGTGTTGCGCTTCACCAGTAGATTTACTCTATGGGATCTGTGAAGTGTGAAGTGACAGAACTCAGACTTTGTTCCAGTGGAGAAATTGTTCAAAAGTTCTCTACTTTTTAGGGCTGAACGTTTTGGGGAAATAATCTAATTCCAATATTGTTGACCAATATTTCGATTGCGATTTAATGTGCTATTTTCATAATTGATTAGGTCCCAATGTTGTGTATTATTCAATAATAAATAAATAAATCATTCGTTAGTATGACCAACACAACATTGGAAGCAGTCAACATAAAGACTACTCTTTCCTTTAGGCCAGGCCGATGTGTTGAGATTAATTTATATAATAAACTTCTTTATTTAACTATTGAATTGTAAAATAAAAATAAAATGAACGAATCGTACTGATTTCCTGTCAGTAACGGTAACAAATCAGATTTATTTATTTTTGATCGCAGCCTTTGCGATTTGCATACCGCGTTCTATTACATTGTGATTTCGTTTTGAATTCGATTAATCGTTCAGCCCCAAATTATACCACGATCAATTTTTCAAGGCTATTGCATCTATTTTTTTGCGTTGTAGTTTAAGAACTGTTACAGTCTCCAAGGTGTTTAATTCTCATCCCTCAGTTTGCATCTGTTGTACACATCTGTACTGTGGTGAGGGCAGAGTGGTTATATCATGGGGTTCATATTTATGTTCTATGACGTCCATAATGCTTTAGTGTGACGCAGTCGCAATGATCTTCTCTCTCAATAAACAGCTAAAGTTTAGAAGGAGTTGTGTTTGTGTCCAGGTCTCCAGTCTTCTATGGATGAGGAGAGAGAGGATGGGGGTCCTACCTCTAAGACCACTCTGTCTGGGGAACATGGCCGCCAGAGCAAAGCTAAGAGGTTTTATGTTTAAAGGTTCAATGTCTTTCAAACTGCCGATTAATTGAATCAGTTAGAATTTATCTTTGGGGGTGAAGTGATTTGTTGAAACAAATGATCCATGAATAATAACACAGGTCTGTGTAGAAATGTAGAAACTGCCTGCTTTATTTTCTATATTAGCTAAACCTATTGTGAATAAACACTATGCACAGTATGTATACTATGCACTTTTATGTCAACATGTAAGTGCTTGAATGCCATAATAACTTTTTCTGCCCCCCCCCTTTAGATTTCCATTTCAATAAACTGAGAAAGATTATTGAAATGAAAAGTCATGAGAAAGTAGTTGAGTAGCCCTGCAATAAATGATCAAATGAAATGACATGCACTAATCCTAACTTCCAGATGGTTCTTGTTTTTCTGAAGGAGGCAGGAGAGAGCAGACTCCCCTGGACCCAGCTGTGTCTCCATGAAGAGTGACCACTATATGGGTATACCCCCTGAGCTTAAAGATGGACGCCCCTCCAGAGAGGAGGGGCGTATCGGCTATTCTTATCCGTGTTTGTATTCGTGTTTGTATTCGTGTTCGTGTTCTTGTTTGTATTCTTGTTTGCATTCGTGGTCAAAAAGCGATATCGCTCATGCGGCCCCCTAATGGGCCTCACATCCTGTTTACCCATATTGAGTTCCAGGAGGCATCTCCAACCAGCATAAAAGTGCCAGCAGGGGGAGGTCATTTTCAATAAAATAAAACTAAGAATAAATTGGCCCTAACAACAACAGGAGAATTTCTAATTTTAAGAACAGTATGAGACTATTATTTGTTCTGTTCAGACTAAATTTTAACTTTTTAACTTCAATGTGGAGATATCTTTCCTCTTGGGGGTTAAATGGTTTGATCCCGATACAGTATGTAGGGTTATTGCGTTGGTATTGATCCAGATATGTAGGGTTGTTGTGGGGGTATCAGATTAAATTGTTTGATCCAGATATGAAGGGTTATTATGGGGTATCAAGGTTAAAAGGTTTGATCCAGATTGTGTGGGGGTATCAGGTTTAATGGTTTAGTCCAGATATGTAGTGATATGTGGGGCTATAAGGTTAAATGGTTTGATCCAGATATGGAGGGTTATGTTGGGGTATCAGGTTAAATGGTTTGATCCAGATATGAAGGGTTATTTTGGGGGTATCAGGTTAAATGGTTTGATCCAGATATGGAGGGTCATGTTGGAGGTATCAGGTTAAATGGTTTAACTATCTGACCCACTTGATTTATACCTCTGTTGCCATTTGTTTGTTAATGTTTTCCACCCGCTTTTAATAGGGGTTACTCCAAATAGGGCATGAAGTTAAGTATGCTCCATTGAAAGGGAGACGCTTCTGTATAACTATTACCTCACAGGAAAATGTAATAAGAGGATTGACTATTTTCAAATTGGTTTTGGGGTAATACCATAAAGCGGTGAGGGAGAAAGTTTTGTCTTGGTTGGTTAAAATTGTTTCCTCAAGCCATTCCTAACTCACTCTGGCCTGTATAGGCCCACAACAAAGGAAACCTAGCATTATAAGCAAGATAGTAAGAATAAACATCAGCGACTACCAATCCACCTATTTTCCTCGATCTGGATAGTCGTTTGTAGCTGATTCTTGTTTTTTATTACTCCTCAAGAAATCAGAGAATAATTTTATAATTTCTTTGAACCAGTAAAGAGGGAATTTAAGAGGAATTGCTGATATAAGAATTAATTTTTACAATTTTCACTTCTGCACTACCCCATAATGAAATGGGAAGAACTGTCCATCTCTTTGCCGCTCCCTAATTGTTTTAAGGGGGAGAGGGCCATTTAAATCAAATATGTCCCCTATGGGAGTCTTAATGTTGATTCCTAGATATCTCATACCTTGTGGCTTCCATTGAATGGGGGCTGGACCAAGGTGTGAAGAGTAGGTCATAGGAATTAATGGGATGGCTTCCCTCTTATTAAAATTCACCTTATACCCTGAAAACTTCCCAAAAACCTAAATTAATTTCATCACTTGCGGGATTGACTTATGTGGTTGTGATAAAGTTAATAACAAATCATCAGCAAATAGATTAGCGTTGAAATCATGACCCCCAATCTGGATACCAGTGATTTTCCTCTCTGCTCGGATAGCACATACTAGAGGTTCTAAGGCCAAAATAAAGAGTGATGGCGAGGCGGGACAACCCTGCCTGTTAGATCTTAGGAGTTGGAAAGGTTTGGATATTGTTCCATTAGTTTTAATTGAAGCACTAGGGTTATTATAGAGGGCCTTCACCCAGCTAATAATTGGTCCAAAACCAAATTTTGACATAACGTAAAACAAAAATGCCACTCTACCCTGTCCAAGGCTTTCACAGCGTCCAGTGATATGGCTATGGCTGGATGCTGTAGAGTACTGGCTGTCGCCATTACCTGGAAGAGTCTTCTCATATTGTTGGAAGCAAGTCAACCTTTAATAAATCTTACTTGATCAAGATGGATCAATGAGGAAAGGGCGGTCTCCACAGGCATAGCAAGAATTTTAGCAAACAGCTAGGAAATTGGTCATTTGAGAGTGATCCTTACCGGGCTAAGGTAACAGCAAGATAGCTGCTTGGCACATAGTCGGTGGCATTGAGTGGTTAGTTAATATATTGTTGAATAGTAAAGTAAGAAGTTGAGATAAGTTATGTTGGAGGCATTTATAAAGCTCTATGGTAAAGCCATCATTGCCTGGTGCTTTCCCAGATGGGAAAGCTTTCAATGCTGAGAATATTTCCTTTCTGTAAGGGGAGCCTCTAAACTTTCTCTCTCCTCTTCTTTTAAAGTTGGAAGGGAGATATGGTGAAAGAAAGATTCCATCTCTTTCTCGTCTATGGAACCTCTGATACATTTTTGAATAATATTCTCTGAACGTTGTATAGATATGTGTTTGTTCATAAATTACCTTACCAGTGCTTTTACATGTATTTGAAATTGAATGCCGATTTCGTAATGGTTTTAATCTTAAGGCTAGCATTTTGCCTGCTTTGTCACCACTTTCAAAGTATTTACGACGAACCCTAAACAGTGCAAATGCTGTCTCCTCATGTATGATTGATTGTAATTCTGCCTTACAGATCATCATTTTATTTTAATTGTATATTCTTAGGATCCCGCATATGCTGTGATTCTAAAGTCTTAGTCTCTAAAATTAAACAGTTTTTCTTCATCACCATTCTCTTCTTTTTGGCTGTGGCGTAGTTAATAATCCATCCTAACAGGTAGCCTTAAATACTGCCCATACTATTTGTAATGAGGGCACTGAAGTTAGATTGATCTGAATTAACTCTTTTGTTTTCTCTTTTAACATGGACACAAATTCTTCATCCTTGAGTAAAGAGTTGTTAAATCTCCACTGTTTATTTGTATGGTTGATTTGGGAAAGAGAGAGGAGGACAGACAGAGGGGCGTGGTCTGAAATACTAATATTGTGTATTTTGCTATTTTGTCAATCACATATTCTGAGATAAAAGTAAGTAATCATGGTGCGTTCGAGTATTCTCTGCGAGCCGACTCGGATCTCGGATCGGACGCCACGCCCACACTAAAATCGTTTTATTATGTTTTGAGCATAGGTCGTCGGAGAAAAACATGGACGCCACCCGGAAAGCTATTGTTGCGGTAGCATTGGCCGACTACTACTACTATTTTCATTTATATTATTTCAGGACTACGAAATAATATAAATGAAACGGTGCGTTTTCACCGTACGAAAACGCAGCCATTTGAACTTCTACAATTTTCACTTCATTTCATGTTTCAATGTATCTTCTGCATATGTAAGTTATTACAGCAATACGAGTGATTGAAATTGCGATTTAAACCACCAAAGCGATCCAAACACAATGAAAACAGTTCACTGAATGTCACACTGGGCGCATCCATCTTCAATTCTATCTCGGAAAACTCGCTCGGTCACCGCTGAGTTCAAACGAGATGGCGAGATCGACTTCCGAGGAAAAGGGGCGTGTTTGTGCGTGTCGCTAGGCAACGTCCTCGGAGCTCCGAGACGGATGGATATTAAAACGCACCATCAATCCTTGAGTTTGGCATCAGCGGAGCGTAGGAGGCGAGTGGGGGAGTGGCGATGGAGGAGATCTGTTATGTACGAGGGTGCAAAGTTGTTGTAGCGCTTTGTAGGTGGTGAGGAGAATCGTGTTCTCTTGAGGGGGAGGTAGTAAGCAGTCGGGCAGCAGAGTTTTGAACATATTGCAATTTTTGAAGAATAGTGGAGGGGAGGCCAGACAGAATGCTATTGCTATAGTCAAGTCTGCAAGTGATGAAGGCGTGGATTAGTGTTTCGGCAGCTGAGGAGAAAACGGTGGGTCGAAGGCGTGCAATGTTACGGAGGTGGAAGAAGGATGTTTTACTGACGCTGTTTATATATGACTTGAAGGAGAGCGTGGGGTCCATGATGATGCCGAGGTTTTTGACCAGGGGGGAGGGAGTGACAGAGTGACCATCTGCAAAGTGAGAAGTTCTGGGAGGTGGGGATGATTGTTTTTGGGCTGAAGATGATAACTTCAGTTTTATTGCCGTTGAGTTTGAGGAGGTTGTGGTCCATCCAGGTTTTGATGTCCGTGAAACAGTTGGTGAGAGTTGATAGGAAGGCAGGAGTAATGGCTCTGGTGATGATGTATGGTTGAGTATCGTCGGCCTAACAGAATAGAATGTATATTCCCGCACACAAGGGTTCAAAACACGGCATATGTCAGACATTGCCAAAGATTTGTTTAATTCTTTAAATGCTACAGAGAGAGACCTATCAGTAGGGAGTGTGGGGATAGATCTATCTACTGCAGGATCGCTAACCAGGTTAAAGTGTCCCCCAATAACAATTGGATCAGCAGAAAAGTCTAGAAAGAAATTTTGCCTAGGAAGAAATTTGGTCTGGCCTATGTTAGGACCATTAACATTCACCAAAGTGCACTTTATGTTGTGTAAGAAACCCGATATAATAATATATCGACCATTTTTGTCCACTATTTCTTGCGTTAACTTAAAAGATGAGCGTTTAGCTATTAAAGCTATCTTTCTTAACTTAACAGCTTCTGTATTCTTTAAATTTGTCTCCTGTAACATTGCCACATCACTTTCCAGGGATTTCAAATGTGTTATTATTTTATATCTCTTTGTTTTATTGGAAATCCCTTTTACATTCCAACACAGTAGTTCAATAGTGGTCATAATATCCTCTTCTACATTGAAAAACTTTACCCCTTAATTTGCTGACAGGAGCAGATAATAATAAACAAAAATTTGCCCTGGAATTATAAAGGGTCTGCACGCACATGGATGGGGGATAAGCAACTAACATACAAAGAGATGCCAAATGGCAGATACACACATAACAAAAAGGAGAACGAATCTTAGTCCATTCCCTGTCCGTGAACTAATATTAAGGCACAGCTGGGTGTGTCTTTGTCTGCCAAGATTTGTTTGGTAGCTCACCAACTGGTATCACGCTGCTTTACAGTTTGCCTAGTCTCTTTGCGATTTCCAACACCTGACATTAACGCGTCCTTATCTTAGGCACCTTTTCCGTTACTTTTAAGTTTGTTTGCAAATATTTAGAGCAACAATAAAGGTGTTAAGGTTACCTTGCAGAGGAAGTTACCGTGCCACGCCTCGTAGTCACGTGACCTCAAGTTGAATTATTGATCTGAATTAGAAACAATGAACTATCACAGTTGTTCGTTTTAAGGATTTTTTTTATGTTGTGAGTGAACAAGTTGGTGCAACAAACGGTTTTATCTTTACCCCAATAAAGATAAGTTTGATGAATCAACTATCGTGTTTGCTCATTGTCATTTCATATTGCCTTTTGATTTCTCTTCCAGGGGAACTTGAAAGGATCCGTTCTGAATTTGTGAAGGGAGTTTCAGAACCAGCTATCAAAGGTCTCCTGGATGACCTTTGGCAGCAGAATGTGTTCAGTTCTGAGGAAAAGGACTACGTGATGGCCGAGAGGACCAACGCAGACCAAGCACGTCGTCTGATCGACATGGTGATCGGTAAAGGGGAGAGAGCAAGTCAAGCGATGATTGATAGTATGAAGAAGAGGGACCATCACTTATGCTCCACCCTGGGTCTGATGTCTTCTCCTGCTGGTGTGGGTGAGTTGTTACCATTCATCTACTTTTTGTAGATGAATGGTACTGTCTCTGCCAGCCAGTGTTCACGTTAGCCGGCTATAGCCGGACATTGGCCGATTGCACGCACGCACGCATGTCCGGTATAAACAAATGTAAACGGCCCAGATGTCCGTGAAAAAAAAGAAAGAAGTTTGCACATATGTATGAATTAATCAGTAGCATATGAAAACCAGTAGCGATTCCTGGCCGAGCTCACCAGGGAGGCAAACACGAACGTGCATTCATGAACACGCGCAGTGCACCTGCACATGCATATACATGTCACTCAGTTGCCACGCTATTGAACGCTGATTGGCTGTCGTCACACGAAATTCAAGTCAAAGTTGAAATATTTCAACTCGAGCGAGTTTGTCGCTGCACAAATCCTCGTGAACGCGCTCGCCTGTGCACAGCGAAAGTGTGGCGCGACAAATCAAAACTTGTCGCCGGTTTTCTCTCGCGAAAAATTCGCCCGATACGCGTCTCTACGTTCACTTTGTATGGGATCTTGTCGCCCCGTCGTGTTGGTGTGAACGCACAAATCTTTCCCGACTGGGCAAAGCTGGCCAAAATCGGCAGTACAATCCCTGTGTCCAGTGTTCCTGCGGAACGAGGCTTTTCTCTCCAAAACAGGATTAAAACATCTATCAGAAACCGCCTAGCTGAGGAAAAGGTGACGAGGTATGATGCGCATATCGAGCCTTGGGCCGGGGTTGAAAGACTTCCACTTTTCGCGAGCAGCGGAGCACTTCCATGCCATGAAGTTGCGCCGAAAGTAGCCTGCAAGAATTGAAATTATCGAATTAATTTTTTTATACCCGTTTACCATTTTTGCCGAGAATGGCTGTTTTTTTGCCTAGGCTTATTTAATAAATGGCATTTATTGAAGCAACTTAGTTTGTTTAGTTTAAATGCGGACTTTTGGTGATTATTTAATTATTAGTAAATAACGTCCGGAAGATATTCCAAATGTCCGATATTCTGGAATAGTGTCGGACATTTGCCCGCCCAAGAAGAAGTCTAGCGTGAACCCTGCTGCCAGCTTTGTTTTAACCAGAGGGGAGCTTCTTTATCCTTTAATCCACTGGGATCAAGTGATTCATTATCATCCACTCGCGATTGCATTTGTATGGAATACGACTTACTTTTTTTGAGAGATAGGAGTTTTACTTAGTGCTGCTGTATTCCTTGGCTCAATGGTGTTATTGCTAGTTTGACAGGATACCTTTTATAGTTTGGTAACCCTCACCTTAACCCCTCACACCCTTTTCTAAAGGGGTAAAACTAAATCTTTATTCTTGTTGAGTGGTACATCGTCAGAAGGTGGAACTTGACCTGCCTGTGTGTGGATGGTCTTTGTCTCTTTATAAAACCCGCTCTGCAGGGCAGGATCTGTCTGATGATCGAGGGAATAAATATTACACTGATCGGCCCAAAGGTGGCGCTATAGCAACATTCCAAAAATGCAAAGTTTGGACAATAACCGCTTTGACTTAGAGTCATGATAGTGTGTTTACACATGCATATCCTCATGGTGAACAAATATGCCTCAAGAACCTATGACTAAATTCCTTAAGGATCCTAGGTTTTTTCACTTAGACAAAAATCCTTTAGCACCTATCATCTATGGACCAATGTCTTCAATCTGACATTAAGCAAAGTCTGTACAATAAAAAAAAGAATGCGCCCAGGAGCCATTGACTTCGAAAAAGGGTGTCGTTTAAAACGCGTAAAGACTTAAAGGCTTATATCTACATCAAAATGGACTCCTACCATCTTGAGTCAAACACAAAAGTTGTTCAGAATCAAATTCTGAACCAGACAGAGTCAACATATTTTCAATTAGGGCGTGGCATCGAAATGGGCGTGGCCTGTGACTAAAAATCACCTAATTTCATAGAAGGAATGTTTGTTTTGAGTGGGACCAACCTAGTGGCTGTTGGGGACCTAAGTTCCAACTGTTCGAGTAAATTAAAGTTGATAGACAAAACAACATGGTCGCCAGAGGCTGATAAATCGTCCAGAATTAACTCAATGCCAAAAGGCAAGGTTAACTTAAACCAATGCTCATCAAACTTGGTGTACTCAAAGGCACATGGGTCAAGATGAACCCCTCGGAATTGTATCCATGTCGGGCATTTGGGAGCGGTAAAACAATTAACTGAAAATGCACACAACTCTCCAAATTGTACCCAGAACGGGCGATAGGGGGAGCTATATCAATTAACTGAATATGCAGACTTCGGACTGACATATTATCTGACCTTTTTCTTCTAACGTCATGAAATCCTGTAGACATTTGTATCTCTTTGTGTTCAGCAAATGATCCAAGGAAACCAATAACCTGTATCAAAATGTCGGCTGGACGTCCAAATTAGCCCAATGAAAGATAGGTGACTAAAGGCGGGGTTAACTTGAGTCAATCATCACCAAACTTGGTGTATTTAAAGAAGCACAGGTCAAGGTTAACCAGGCTAAAGTTCATCGAAATAGGACTATAGGGGGTGCTAAAGCAATCAATTGAAAACTTTAATGAAGAATAACTACTCAGCCTTTTGACGTACGGTCATGACATTTTGTTTGCCCATCAACAGATCCAAGCTGATGCTATTCCAGCGTTGTCAACCGTATCCAAACAAAACAGGTCTTACGAGTCTTTGGCAGGGTCTTAATGGTCTGCATCACAGTCTTAATGGTCTGACAGGGTCTTCATGGTCTGCGTCAGAGTCTTAATGGTCTTAATGGTCTGATGGGTCTTATTGGTCGGCTTTAGGCTTGGCCCCCGTAAAATGCTAGCCTGGCTCCGCCCGCCTAAGTACTTCCGCTCAATTTGAATTTCCCTTCAGTACTAGGTCTGGACCTGCTGTATGTAATTTGGTTTTCTGGTGCCGCCACAGCGGCCACCAATCAGCGAACAGAGGGCGTGTCTGAGAACAATGACGATAAAGTCGTACGCCAGTTTGAGTTGTTGTTGTAGGTCGGTAGTTGATTAACAATGTGCAATTTTTCCCTGATAAATTAAATTCGACGAACAAAACCTGCAGCTGTCATTGACGGACATTTTCGTGCAGACGCGCAAGGTGTTTGCTTTGTGTACAACCTGCGCGTGATTCCCGGCGCATGACATACGTCACAACCAAACGTTAGCGATTGGTTATGCCAGATCCAGAGTGGCACTGGGCAGATCCAATCATTTTAAACTTCAACAGACACCCGCCTTCAAGTGAGTTAACGTTTGTCAATTGATTAGGTCCAGACTCTCTGTACAAATTAAATGAAATGAAGTGAAGTACGAGAGTCTGGTAGAACCAGGCTAGTAAAATGCTGCTTGCAGCTTTAATTGTTATTATTATTATTATTTTTATTATTATTTCAATACATGGCATAGCCTACTACAGTATTCATTCATGAAGCCCCTATGGATTTATTTATTTTCAAAATCGACTTGCTGTTGCTGTTTCACACATAAACAATCTTCATTATATCATAATCATAATATTTAAATTAGGCTAATTGTTTGCATGTTTGTGGTGTATAGCCTACGTGTGTGTAAGCTTATGTTACAGTTCCGACCTGCCTAGGCACGTCAAAATAGCAACACCAACTGCGCTATCCGCTAGGGCACTTAAACCAGGATTTTTTTGGTCAGTTGCACAACTGCTTTATTGATCTGTAAGATAGCACCATGTATAATTTCCGTCAGAAAACGCCTCTTCTTTTCGCTGACAAGCCTTTTAGGGCGTTAGTATAGTGGCGAGAGTCTGCTGCGGGGGAAATCAGCTTTGCGCCGGGTGAAAACTAGCAACGATACATGCGTCGTGTAGAAAGTAAATTGCGCTGGGTGCAAGATAGGGCCCAATGTGAGACTTATGCATTTCAAACTTAAATTTGGAATTAAATTAGTCTTAAATTAATTTGATCCAGATATGTAGGGTTATAGTTGGGGTATTAGGTTTAATGGTTTGATACAGATATGTAGGGTTATAGTGGGGGTATAAGGTTTAATGGTTTGATCCAGATATGCAGGGTTATTGTGGGGGTATCAGGTTAAATGGTTTGATCCAGATATGTAGGGTTATTGTGGTGTATCAGGTTAAAGAATGTTAAACATCATCATTACCAGCCACAAATCACCCGACCACATCACCCCCGTTCGCGTCCAACTACACTGGCTCCCTGTCCAACACTGGATTGACCTTAAAACCCTTCTGCTCACGGACAAAGCCCTCCACAACGTGGCCCCCACCTATCTCCCCAACCTCCTCCAGGAGGACAGGCCCTGCCGCTCCCTTCGTCATCCTCAGCTGGTCTTCACCGTCCCGACATCCCGCCTCAGCACTGTGGGTGCAAGGGCTCTCAGCACTGTGGGTGCTAGGGCTCTCAGCACCGTGGGTGCTAGGGCTCTCAGCACTGTGGGTGCTAGGGCTCTCAGAACCGTGGGTGCTAGGGCTCTGAGCTGAACTGAAAGAGACACCCTGAGAACATTCAAATCTCTTTTCAAAACACATGTGTTACCACTGGCCTGCTCGCTGTAATGACCCCCTACCGTGGGTTCCCCTTGTATCCCCATTGTGCTGCTGTTCTTACCCCCTCCTACCTGGGTCTCCTCACTGTTCTTACCCCCTCCTACCTGGGTCTCCTCACTGTTCTTACCCCCTCCTACATGGCTCTCCTCACTGTTCTTACCCCCTCCTACCTGGGTCTCCTCACTGTTCTTACCCCCACCTACCTGGGTCTTCTGACAGCTCTTAACCCCTCCTACCTGGGTCTCCTAACTGCTGTTCTTACCCCCTCCTACCTGGGTCTCCTCACTGTTCTTACCCCCTCCTAGCTGGGTCCCCTCACTGTTCTTACCCTCTCCTACGTGGGTCTCCTCACTGCTGTTCTTACCCCCTCCTACCTGGGTCTGCTCACTGCTGTTCTTACCCCCTCCTACCTGGGTCTCCTCCCTGTTCTTACCCCCTCCTACCTGGGTCTCCTCACTGCTGATATTACCCCCTCCTACCTGGGTCTCCTCACTGTTCTTACCCCCACCTACTTGGATCTTATATCTTGTTTTGATCATGCTGTTGGTGATGCAGCTCTTCAGGTTTTTGACTCTAGAATTTAGGCGTTTTATGAATTGCAAGGGGACCTTGGATCCTAACTCAGTGGAAGAGATGCAACACTATCTTGTTGTATCAGAATGTAATTTCAGACCAATTCACTATCATTATTACTACCATTAGACCAATCATATTGCTGTGGAAGAAAGGAAATAGTCATGAACATTTTGAATCTGTGACATGCAGTATTTGACAGGAACAGCTTCTCCAACCACAAGTTATGAAGCCACTAAATATCATGAAGTTGATCATTCAACAGGAAATATTGACATGTTCCCACTGATGCCACCATCCACTAACTGATGTCTTCTGTTGTTTTCTCATTTAGGATCTGCTGCTGTCGAGTGCCAACAAAAAATCAAGTCTATTTTAAAGAAGAAGTTATTTCGTGTGCTTGAGGGAATCGCTAAAGCAGAACATTCAACACCTCTGAATGACATCTACACAGAGATCTTCATCACAGAGAAAGGCAGTGGAGAGGTTAACCAGGAACATGAGGTCAGACAGATTGAAACAGCTTCCAGGAAACCAGTCAAGGAGGAAACACAAATCAAATGTGGAGACATCTTTAAACCCTTACCTGGACAAGATCAACCAATCAGAACAATAATGACAACTGGAGTGGCCGGCATTGGTAAAACCATCTTAACACACAAGTTCACTCTGGACTGGGCTGAAGGCAAATCCAACCAAGAGATAGACTTCACGTTTCTCCTAACTTTCAGAAAGTTGAATTTACTAAAAGGGGAAGAGGTTAGCCTAGTGAAACTTCTTAATCACTTCTTTATTGAGACCAAAGAAGCAGGAATCTGCAGATACGACAGGTTCAACGTTGTCTTCATCTTGGATGGTCTGGATGAGTGTCGACTTCCTCTGGACTTCCAGAACAACCCGATCTTTACTGATGTCACAAAGTCCACCTCGGTGGACGTGCTGCTGACAAACCTCATCAGGGGCAACCTGCTTCCCTCTGCTCGCATCTGGATAACCACACGCCCTGCGGCAGCCAATCAGATCCCTGATGAGTGTGTTGACATGGTGACAGAGGTGAGAGGGTTCACCAACCAACAGAAGGAGAAGTACTTCAGGAAGAGATTCACAGAGGAGACAGTGGCCAACGCAATCATCTCCCACATCAAGAAATCACGAAGCATCCACATCATGTGTCACATCCCGGTCTTCTGTTGGATCACTGCTACTGTTCTGGAGGACTTATTCAAAAAATCCCAGATAGGAGAAGAGACACCCAAGACCTTGACTCAGATGTACAGCCACTTCCTGAGGGTTCAGTCGATACAGGAGGACAGGAAGCATCATGGGAGAACTGAGACAGATCAACAGTGGAGTCCAGAGAGCAGGGAGATCATTGTTTCTCTGGGAAAACTGGCTTTTAACCAGCTGGAGAAAGGCCAATTGATCTTCTACGAGGCAGACCTGGCAGAGTGTGACATCAATATCAGAGCAGCCGCAGCGCACTCAGGAGTGTTTACACAGATCTTTAAAGAGGAGTGTGGGCTGTACCAGGACAAAGTGTTCTGCTTTGTCCACCTGAGCATCCAGGAGTTTCTGGCTGCCATTTATGTCTTTATGTCCTTCATCAACGATGGTGTCAATCTGCTCTCAGGACCACTAAAATCCCTGCGTGCTATTTTTCTTAGAGAGAAAGGAAATGTCATACTCTACCAGAGTGCTGTGGACAAGGCCTTAAAGAGTGAGAACGGACACCTGGACTTGTTCCTCCGCTTCCTCCTGGGCCTCTCTCTGGAGACCAATCAGATTGTCCTACGAGGTCTGCTGGGACAGACAGGAACTAGCTCACTGACCAATACAAAAACAGTTGCTTACATCAAGGAGAAGATAAAAGGAGATCTTTCTTCAGAGAGAAGCATCAATCTGTTCCACTGTCTGAATGAGCTGAACGACCGTTCTCTAGTGGAGGAGATCCAACAGTACCTGACATCAGGAAAACTCTCCAAAGAATATCTCTCTCCTGCTCAGTGGTCAACTCTGGTCTTCATCTTACTGTCGTCAGAAGAGGAGCTGGACGTGTTTGACCTGAAGAAATACTCTGCTTCAGAGGAGGGTCTTCTGAGGCTGCTGCCAGTGGTCAAAGCCTCTAAAACATCTCTGTAGGTTCACTAATAACATGAATTACAATACAAACAACACAATATATGTAATACTAGAATATACAAATTATAATAATATAGAAAACGTCTCTGTAGGTTTGCTAATATCATTTATTATAATACAAACAACCCAATATACCTCATAGTAGGATATTCAAATTATAATAACACTTTTTTTTGTATCACAATACACACATAAAATGCACCGTATGTTAATGAAAGACTTTGAATCACTCATCTGCTATAATTTACTTGAATACAATTATTTTGAAATACTTTCTCGGAAAAAATTTAAGCATGCGATTAATTTAGATTAATTAATCACAGAGCCTGTAAATAATTAGATAATTTTTTAGATAATCTACTTATTAGTTGTAACCAATAGCAGTGCCAAAGAATTATGATAGCGGGAGCTACGGGGGGCTAGATTGTTTATAGCAGGGGATGATACATTTTGACGCAACACACACTTCAATATGATACGAATCAACCATTCAAATCACACAACAAGCAGCAACGGTCATGATCCCTTACGCAAATGAAAAATGTGATTTCATAGTACAATTTTGTTCCACATAAATCAGTTTGATGTCTCCATATAATAATATCTATATATTATTGCGCCGATCACGGCCGTGGTCGCTAAGTACCGCAACGGATCCTGGGAGGGTTGGCGGCACCGAGGCAGTCGTGGTTGTGGGCGATAGGATGCGTGTTTCAGGTGTGTCTCTCTCAAGGTCGAGCGGAGTATGGGCCACGAGAGTTACAAACTCTAATAATTTAGGCTTCTGGCTGGTCGTTTCTGTGCTGCTCGCCACATTATGATTGAAAATATATTTTGACCATAAATATTTGTCATAACCAAATTGACCGGGAGTTGTTTGGAGGAGGCTCTGTCTTTTCAGGGGAAGCTTAAGCCCCCGCTAGCCCCCCCCCCCCCCCCCCCCCTGCGCCGCCGCTGGTTGTAACCCCAATATACAAAAAATCTCTGTATATGTACTATTACATGTATCACAATACATAAAATACATAACACTAGAATAAAAAGTCAAATTAATTTACAAAATGAGAACTACAAAAAAATCTTCAATATCATACATTTTACAGCCAATATTGAATAAATATAAGGATCTAATGTTTTGAATAGTATATATTAGTTAAATTAATAAAACATCTCTTATTAAAGATTTCAACGTAAGTCCTGCATTCTGTTAAAAGTAAAAGACCTAAGTTGCTTCAGGGCGCACTAACACTAGGCCATCTGTACCGTGCCCAAGTCCGTTTCACATCTGTACCGTGCTCCAGTACGATTCCCCCCCCCCCCCTCCCCTCTGTGCGCTGGACTGTGCTCACACTAGGCAATCTCAACTGGGCCTGAGTATGGTTGGCACTTGTACATACGTCATCATGTCGTAATACGTCACCACCAAGCGTCAGCTGCTTAGTAGAACAACACAGAGAACACAGTTGACACTTTACTGACTTTGTTGCTTATTTGGAGCCGTTCTACTCAGATACAGCCCTCTCTCACTGAGCGTTTTTACTGCCAAATAGGCCGTTTTGTGTACGCCTTTTTCGCGGCATGGTCCGCGCATTTAGACTCCCTGAGGTAAATTGCCTGCTGGAGCTAGAACCTGAATTACCCTCCCGGACCCTGCACACATTAGTGGTTTATTGGGTTTAATTCTGTTGTATATGCGACGGCTCAACGGTTCCAGAAGGGTGGGGGGGTGGGGGGGTGGGGGGGCTTGGGTAGTGGTATTGCTGCGCTGTCTCCACAGAGACAAGCCTCATAAGGAAATGTCCTTACGAGGCTTTTGTCGCCATAAAAAAACATTGGTCAGCAAAATAAAGAATATGTTGGCGCTTTTGCACTTGTAAATTGTTAGTCGCATTTCCAGCCTACACTCAGTCGTGAACTTATTATTGCATGCGGGTGTCTTCATTCCTAAAAAAATAAAAGAATTCGGGAGTGTGCAAATTATTCGAAAGAGGTCTAGACTCCGCAGCCCCGCCTTCTCCAGTGAACAAAGAAAGCCTGCGCCGTGCCGAACGGGGTATTTTTGATCAAAAACTAAACTTCACTATCGCACATACGTGAACCGCTATCCGCCATTTTTAAATGGGAAAGAAGGGTTGCATGGACTATACATCATCAAGCTCAGGTTGCGTAGCATCTGTACCGTGGCCTGAGCACACCTCTCCCAAGCGTGCTCAGGCCAAAGAATTGAAGTGGAGTACGGTTAGTACGGTTGGCTAGCTCACACTAGCCAAACGATCAAGACTTGAGCACGGTGAGAGTGCGCCCTTAATCACAGTTCTTAACGTGTTTTGTTTAGGCTGAATGGCTGTCGTCTGTCAAAGAGATGCTGTGAAGCTCTTGCCTCAGTACTCAGCTCCAAGTCCTCTCGTCTGAGAGAGCTGGACCTGAGTACCAATGATCTGCAGGATTCAGGAGTGAAGCTGCTCTCTGCTGGACTGGGGAGTCCACACTGTACACTGGAAACTCTAAGGTCAGTTTTACTCAATGGTCAAACATTTACACCACACGTTCCACATCAGAGGACATTGAACAGATTTGCCTCCAGAAAGTTAACTGGTCTAAATAAATAAATAAAAGTAAATTATATCGTCTCGGTAATCAAGACACATTTTCTACTGGCTACTATCTTACTACTATAATAGAAGGCCTATCGCACCAGTTACTCAAAGTTACTCATGTGCACATGTGCCAAGCAGCATGCAGCATGCAGCGCACACACACACACACGCACACACCGCAGCGACACTCGCCCTTAAACGTAACGGCTCCGCCATCGACACACACGCCCAGGTAAGACTTTCTGTCTATAAACTGTAGAAATTGCGAAGGTTAGAGACAATTTATCACCTCCACAAGCAATGGCAGGTCATTCATTCGTTGGATGCTTTTTTTCCTCGTTGGCGCATGCTCAGTGCGGCGACACGGTCGAGTGCGTTTGTCTTGTCTTGCTTTGTTTGTTTTGCCGTTTAAAGTTATTTGTTTGCCGTTTCTATGTGTCTTAAATGTGCTGCACTTTTGACCACACAAATTTCCCAACTCTGGGATAATAAAGTATACTTTGACCTTGACTTTGACTTTTGTCATATAAAAACCGTTAAATTCAAACATCGCGCAGAACTGCATATCAACGCACAAGTGACGTGATCTTAAAGAGACATTGTCCCTATAATGCAACGAAAACAAGTCAATAACACAGTATGGGGAATTATGTCTATAGAGTCCACCACAAGACTACACTTTGTCGCTCGAATGTAATATTACTCTCTTCTTTGAGCCTCCCGAAATGTTCTGCGATATTGATATCCCCCTTCCCCCCTACGGCCCGTTTTATTTTTCTTATTTTTTGTGTGAATGTAGGCTAATGCTGCCTGTCTTGGCCAGGACAGATGTTTAATCTCAATGATGATTATTATTTTCAACTAACCAATAGTAGTTGCCTTGCATTTTAAAAAGTTAATGCACTTTTCAGCCCTGAATAACAGTAAAAGCTATTCAATAAATTGATTTGCAGGCATAGTATACTACACTTTCCATTGAACAATTACCCCTGTTACCATAAATTGACAAATTTTATGATGTAATCAAATGCTCACACACTAGCTGCTTTCAGACACACGTGTAAGTCCTGATGTTCTCCTGATGAGTCGTATGCGTGAACAAAATATCCTGACATTTGAACCCTGAAAATCTCCTGAATAATACTACCCCTGATCAGTGATGACACTAACGCGTTACGTAGTAGCGCGTTACTGGCCTCGGATATGGCGACACATTAGTGCCATAATTCACTAATGTGATAAAAGATGCATTCGGGCGTATTATATAATTCCACACTGTCACGAACGCCTTGGCTCAAAGGCGTCGAACATAGGGAGACAGACACCGTCGGGTAACGCTCAATACAATAATGATATTTATTGACAGGCAGTTTCCATAAATACACACGGGCTCAGAGAATACATTGCGACCGCTGCATCCAGCCGTCAAACCGCGTCTAGAGAGAGAGCACATTGGGCCACAGGACGCTGCCTTTATCCCCGGTAGCCAGAACACGGCTGCGTGCAATTCTCTCGTTACGCCGGGAACACTCAAGCTCCTCCTACAGGCCAAAGAGAGCAGTACAATACATAAACAGCATACAAGCCTATTCCTATACCCTACAGGCAGAGGGAGGAATAGGCCTAGCGCTCAATGAACAGAGCGGGGCGTCACAACACGCGTAGATATTAACTGCGAGCACGCAAATGATCTCTGCGCGCGCAAAACAGCCTCTCGCGTGCGCAAATTACCTCAGCGCGCGCAAAACAGCCTCTCGCGTGCGCAAATTACCTCAGCGCACGCAAAACCTCTCGCGAAAGATGTTTTTACGCTCTCGCTTGAATTTAATTTTGGCACTATGGGGGAGGGAACCAAGGCAGGGCGGGCTTTCCGATGATTGGCCGTTTCTGATGCGCGATATTTGATTGACAGCCCTCCTATGAGTATAGGCTGTGCCTATACTCATAGGAGGGCTGAGGTCTACACTACACTGACGCGGCAGTCATACAGCGCTACAGATTGCCCAGGGAGGCAAACAGACAGCTGCTTGGGGCGATCAGGCAAGACCTCAGACGTGCTACAAGGAGGAGCTTTGCGCTCACACCGCAAGTGCAGCTCTTGGCCGCCCTCCGATTCTACGCCACAGGGAGCTTCCTGCAGGTGGTAGGAGATGGCCAGGGCCTGTGCAAGGCTTTAGTGTGCAGGCAGTGACATACAGCCTCCTTCGTCTCTTACCGCGACACGTCCGTTTCCACAGCAGAGATGAGATGGGTGCGACCCAAGAGAACTTGGGCAATGTTGCACAACATTGCAGCCAAGGCTGGGGTGGCGTTGGGTGAACCGGACGAGGACGAGGACGAGGAAGATCCCTTTCGGGACGGCCTCCCGGATTACGCTGCTGGTTTGGAATCACGCCGAAGGGTGATCGCGGCTTTTTTTTAACCCCCCCCCCCCCATGTCACTAAAAATCCCCGTCAACGTGACCAATCCCCACCATATCCCAGCCTTTTGCCTGCTCCTTTTGCCTTTAATTTTTTTTCATTTCTTTCATTCATTATTTTGTTGAATTTTTGGGGTTATTTAAGGCTATGTTTTATGAGTAGCCTATGTCACAGTCTGCACAAATCCCCCCACTTTCTCTCACACATTTTGAGTGCCCTGCCTGCGCAAAAAACTTCTGGACTGTCCCGTTTTATTTTGGCCATTTTAACTTTATTAATAAATTAATTAATGAACTTTATTAATCACCAAACTAAGAACATAAAGGCGCAATGCGTTTTAATAAAACGCATCCAATACACAGAATGTCCTATGGTGACGCCACTGAGGCTATAGGAGGCTAACGATGCTCTTAGCGTCCTACGAGTACCTACGAGTACCCCTGGAGTACTCGTTAGTTACGAGTGTTTTCACGACGTTCGTTACCAATGATGCTTTTGGGAAACGCGGTGAAAATTCTACGATGCCCTTACGACGCACTTCACGATCCACTTAGGCTAACGACGCTTTCGGGAAACGAGGCCCTGGCCTGCTGTTCACCAGAATTCATACGTGAATGAATGGCTCCTTGTGTGAGCCGGACGCCTCCCTAGGTTCCTGACATACATGGCCTGTTAGTATGAATGTGTGAATGTATATCACAATTCCCTCCTTGGTCATCACTGATGACCATTCTACAAGCAATATAAAAGTATAAAATATATGAAAGTATAAAATATAAGGCAAGGCAAGGCAACTTTATTTATATAGCACTTTTCATACACAAGGCAGACTCAAAGTGCTTCACATATAAACATTGTTATACATTAAAATAAAATAATAGATAAGTAAAAGAAAACATATGCAAAGAAATGAGTAAAATAGAAAGTTAAAAAGGCTTTATAGTAAGTAAAATTGAAAGTGCAATGTATTTAAGAAAGTGAGAAAATTAAATTGAAAATAAAGGGAAAGTTAAAAAGGCATTTTAGTAAAATAAAGCTAAAGTATTTAAGATTTAGCAGAAAGCTAAAGCAAACATAAAAGTCTTCAATCTTGTTTTGAAGGTGCTCAGAGTTGGGGCAAGTCTTAAATCCTCAGGGAGTTGCAGCATTCTGAACAAACTGAAGCTTCCTTAGAGTTTGTTTTGGGAGACCTGTAAGGAGACCATTGCAGTAATCAAGCTTACTAGTGATAAAGGCATGTACAAGTTTTTGTAAGTCTTCTGTGGACATGAGCCCTCTAAGTCTTGCTACATTTTTAAGGTGATAATATGCAGATTTTGTAACTGATTTGATGTGACTTTCGAAATGTAAATCAGAATCCATGATAACCCCTAGGTTTCTGGCTTTGATTGAGGTTTTCAGGGACAGAGAGTGAAGGTGTTGGGTTACTTTAAGCCTTTCCGTTTTAGCACCAAATACAATTATCTCTGTTTTATCCTCATTTAGCTGAAGGAAATTTCGGCACATCCAGTCTTTCACTTGCTCAATGCACTGGCACAGCAGATCTATGGGCCGATAGTCATTTGGTGATAGCGATACATAGATTTGCGTGTCATCAGCATAGCAATGATGGTCAATATTGTTATTATGCATGATTTGCCCTAGTGGGAGCATGTAGATGTTGAATAAAGAGGGTCCTAAGATCGAACCTTGTGGGACTCCACACATCACGTTGGTTGATTCTGATACAAAGTCGCCGATGGAAACAAAGTAGTTCCTATTTTGTAGGTAGGATCTGAACCAATTTAAGACTGTGCCTGAAAGCCCCACCGAGTTTTCTAACCTGTCCAAAAGTATTGTATGGTCTACAGTGTCGAATGCAGCACTGAGGTCTAGTAGCATTAGTATTGAGGTTTTGCCAGAGTCTGTGTTAAGACGGATGTCGTTTACAACGTTAATGAGGGCGGTCTCAGTGCTGTGCAGGGGTCGAAATCCTGATTGGAAGGTGTCATAACAACCAGTTGATGCCAGGAAGTGATTAAGTTGCTGGAGGACAACTTTCTCAATGATTTTACTTATGAAGGGCAGATTTGATATTGGTCTGTAGTTGTTAATAATAGAGGTATCTAGGCTCCGCTTTTTTAAAAGGGGTTTCATAACTGCAGTTTTCAGGGCTTTTGGGAAGTTGCCTGACTGGAGAGAGTTGTTAACTATCTGCAATATGTCTATTGCTAGGCAGTCAAAAACATTCTTAAAGAGGTTGGTAGGTAAAGAATCAAGGCAACAGGTGGATGGCTTTAGTTGTGTAACAGTTTCCACAAGAGTTTTAGAGTCAATAACATTAAAGCATGCCATCCCTGCCACGTTACTTTTGCCTGAACAGGGTGGTAGTCCAACATTTTTGTTTGAAGTGGAGATATTGATGGCGCGTCTGATGCCTTCAATTTTATCAGTATAAAAAGCTGCAAACTCATTGCATTTCTGCGTGGAATGGAGATCAGGTGGAATTTGTGTTGGGGGGTTGGTCAGTCTGTCAACAGTTGCAAATAGGGTTTTTGCATTATTATTATTGGATTTAATGATATTGGAGAAAAATGTTTCTCTAGCACTTTTTAAGTCTGAATTGTAGGCACGGAGGCTCTCTTTGTAGATATCATGGTGAATTTGAAGTTTTGTTTTACGCCAGATGCGTTCAACCTTCCTGCATTCTTTTTTCTGTGCTGTTACAGAGGCAGCTTTTCTCCAGGGTGCCTTTTGCTTTCCAGAAATCGTTTTCACCTTATGAGGTGCAATGACATCCATGACTTTCAAAATGTTCAAATTAAAGTTTTCTACAAGATCATCAGCAGAACATGGGTTGAGAGGTGGTAGTAAGGAGATGGCCTTTCTAAAAAGTACATACGATTCTTCATTGATATACCGTTTTTTGACAGTATTTGATTTTGTCTGTATGTCGGGAATAAAAGATATATTAAAGAAAACACAAAAGTGGTCAGACAAGGAAGGATCAGTCACAGAGAGATCAGAAACATTGAGGCCCTTTGTGATAACCAGGTCTAGAGTGTGGCCCTTACAATGAGTAGTCTCTTTCACATGTTGGGACAGTTCAAATGTGTCCAAAATGGTAAAAAGTTTTTTTGCACACTTGTCATTCAAATCATCAGTATGAAAATTGAAGTCACCAGTTATAACTAGACAGTCAAAGTCTGTGGAGATGCTAGACAATAATTCTGTGAATTCATCGAAAAAATTTGCAGAGTATTTGGGTGGCCTGTAAATAATTATTAGGAGAACTCTGGGGGAGCATTTCAATACAGCACAAAGGTATTCGAATGATGGAAAATCACCAAATAACATCTGTTTCCCCCGAAAATCATTTTTAAATATAACAGCAACCCCATAAAGCGAAAGAAAAGAAAAATCTGAGTGATTGATGTGTCCCTGAACAAGAAACTTAACCCTAACTGCTCCTGATGAGCCTGCTGTTGCATGGTTGACTCTGCCGTCGGTGTGTCAATGTGTGTATTAACCGATGTAAGTCGCTTTGGATAAAAGCGTCTTCTAAATGCCCTAATTGTTATTGTCTAATGGTAATTGTACACAAAGTGTTAGACCTTCAGCATGCAAAAATAATTGACATTAGAATACTTTTTTAGATTCAAAATTCCCTGCAGACATGCACAGATTTGTGGAGATCTTCATCTATTTGTGTGTTGTATTTATTTGGGGGGTTTTGGACATGTTGTAGTCATTGATCCTGTTTGCTATCATCAGGTCCTGTAGTCCATAAGGCCATTCGTCCCTTTTTGTCAAGTGCGCCGCTCACATGGAGAGGTTACTTGCACATCATGTGAGCCAGCCGCCCGTATGAGAAGTAAGGAACATGGTCCCAACTAGGCATGGGTATCGTGGCCAGTTTCCTAAATCGATTCGATTTCGACTCATAAGGTTCTGAATCGATTATTCACGATTTGATTCGATTCAATCTGCTCTTAAATAATGAAAAAAGTCTCAAAAGGGCAATTTTGAAATTAAGCGAAAGTGTACTCACACTACAACATTCCTTCACTGCAAATTGCATTAGGCATTGTTTATTAAAGTGCAAAAATAATATTAATGGTAACAAAAAAGATTATCTCATGCCCTATGAATCAATTATGCAAAATTGTAATTTAATGAAATCAATCCAAAATCGATTTTTACCAATTTTTTTTACCCAGCCCTCGTCCCAACCGCTTCAAAGAACTCAACAATCCCATTAC
Source organism: Gadus chalcogrammus (assembly GCF_026213295.1). Lineage (NCBI taxonomy): Eukaryota > Metazoa > Chordata > Actinopteri > Gadiformes > Gadidae > Gadus > Gadus chalcogrammus. The sequence continues at coordinate 52,220 of NW_026613511.1, read as the reverse complement.
AATGTAGTGATACAGAAACAACACGTTATACTCGCAACCAAACAATACAATGCAATAACTAACATGACCCTCTTTGGTTGTTTAATAATTTGTCACTCAAGTAGACCAGGAATATTGATTATCTTAGATACAGGTGGTGCACATAACGGGGCCCCGGGGACTATTCTACATACTGCAGCTGGATCAGGCCAGGCCCCTCAGGTGATATCTCGTCCAAGTACACCGGGTCATACCTGCTCCCCATGTGAGCCCGGATGGCACCTGGCGCTCCTGGAGTACTCACTGCTAAGGTGATCAGCCGATTCAGTAGCCCTCGTACGCAAGGAATACAACAGCAACCGACCACAACTAAAACAGTTACTGCCACTATTCCCGCGATGGGTACTGACTGGATCAGGCCCTTCCACCTATCAAACAGGTTCTCCATCCATCCTGTGAAGGTTTCATTAATGCCGGAGTTCTCGGAGCCAACTGTAATTTGAGTGACTGTAACCCTGCCAGTGGCCTGGCCACCGACCATTACATGCGGGTTAGATGAGTCATTCTGTTAGGTTGCATGTGATAACTCATTAGTGTTAGTGGTAGTGCATCTACCAAATTAAATTGAGTGTTTGCAAAGATTTTGTTGATTTTTGTTTTGACCGTCCCATTCCATATTCTGAGCTAATTTCAAACCTTGGCATGACCTCTCTAGTGAAAATTTTGATCACAGTATCCACTTTGATTAAATTTCTCACTACTCACTACTCTCCCACCTATCATTTAATGCGCATGGCCAATGTCATGCGCATTAAATGATAAGCAAACCTAACAACGCCGTTGGTAAAACCAACTTTGAAGTCCATAACCTCAACTATCATTGAATGAAATCAAACTATTGGGAAGGGAAATTTAAGCCAGTATATCCAAAACCAAAGGTCGATATCGTTGGGTTTACCATCAGCCGCCATGAAACCACGCTGTCCCCGAGGTTTAACAAAGCCATGTACTAAACCGAAAAAATTACATGAGTCAGTATATACACCGTGAAGGTTTAAGAAACGAAAACCTGACATGCCCTGTTCAACACTTCACTTCTATCTCACCGCGTGAACCCGTGATCGCCCACTCTCCTGGAGTCCCCCTGTCAACTCTCACACCCGCAGGAATGATCAGTCAGTTCACGTCCCACATCCCACTTCTGACACCAAGTTTGTGGTGGTAATTTTAAGCCACGTCAATGAAAACTGGGTAGAATAAAGAGCCATCCAAACTTTTTGAGCAATTATGGTCATACAATTATGTTCATACATCCAGCACCTCCTTTGTCAATATGAAAAATTAATCGCATAAATGAAAAAATAACGATTAATGCTTGTGTAGTGTTCAATGTTATAATCTGTCTTGTTAGTCTTTATTCCCCATTGAAGTTCCACAAACATCTTGTGTTTTCATTTTCGTTTTGAGGTGAATTTTCAGGGTAAGACAGGGGGGGGGGGGCAGAGGGGGGAGAGGAACAGAGGGGGGGGGGCAGAGGGGGGAGAGGGACAGAAGGGGGAGAGGGACAGAGGGACAGAGAGACCGAGGGGGGAGAGGGACAGAGGGAGGGGAGGTCAAGTGACACATGCACTTGTGCTGGTTTTCAAATACGCTGGCCAGTCAGATTCCAGACAAGCAAAAATCTTTTGTGCCGATCAAGAATGTGGAGACCACAGTGGACACAGCAGTAGTACGCGTGGGGGAGAGGCTCTTCCCAGATTAACTTAATCTGTAATCTGTACAGCTGACAGGGCGCCTCTTCTCCCCTCTACCATCTCCTCCCTCCTCTAACCCTTGCCTTGGATTCAGTTTGTTAATGATGGTATAAGGTGTTTGTTTTATTATATTCCTATTATAGTCATAATCATGTAGTCAGGCAGTAAGGTGGACTTTAGAGTAAAGTTAAATCACCTTTTCTTGGAACTGTTTATTTTTTGGACATTTTCTGGAGTTTTCTGAATCTTTAGTTATCTGAATTCTAAATTAGTCATATTTTGAAGATCTACTGTATTGACATTTAGGTACACTAATAAAACATTTCTAATAACACATTTCAAATGCAAAATTAATCACAGATCGTAACGTGTTTTATTTATTGTGTGTGCAGCCTCAATGGCTGTCATCTTTCAAAGGGATGCTTTGAAGCTCTGGCCTCAGTTCTCTGCTCAGACTCATCTAGTCTGAAAAAGCTGGACCTGAGTGCCAATGATCTGCAGGATTCAGGAGTGAAGCTGCTCTCTGCTGGACTGGGGAGTCCACACTGTACACTGGAAACTCTCAGGTCAGTTTCACTCAATGGTCAAACAGTTCCACCACAATTTCCATATCAGAGGACCAGTATTGATCTGCTGTGCCCCAGTATTGATCTGCTGTGCCCCAGTAAAATCTCACGTCTGAGTTTTAACAAGATCCATATTTGGCAGTGGATTAATTTAGATTGATATTAACGGTAAACCAATGGATTATTTTCTAATCCACAACGTCAAAGCAACACTGTTTAATCCAAAATACAAGCTGAGGCGCGCACCTTGCGGTCAGGGTCCGTACACTGCGGCGTGCACATTACAGTCGGTGCACGGCAGGGTGCATGTCTTAGCCGGTGCATCGCGGCGCACAGGCAGCAATCCATTGATCCTGGTTCATTAAATAGTCTGATGGATAAATGCTGCTTGTGAAAACGATTGTTGCCATGTATTCGTTTATTTTACATTTCCAACCCATGCATGTTCTGTAATAAAAATAAACATTTCCCTGATGTTCACACAGCGTTGTTTAGGTTTTTTTAGTGAGAGAAGCTACATAGGCACTCTATTCCGTTATCAACCCCCGTTTTGAGTCACTGGATCCCCCTCCCCTCTGCGCTCCGGGACGTCCCACTGTACAATTAACGTAAGCACTGATAGGGGGTCTGTTTCTGTTTTTACCAGCAGCGCCGTGACATCTCTTTCCTCACCCACCAACTCTTCATCCTCCTCCTCCTCCTCAATCAATTACCTACTTACAATAACCGGCTGCTGATTGGATAAAATACTCCATTTAGGATTTATTTTCTTCTCTTGGTCATCCTGAATAGTGCATTTATTTACATGCTCTTGAATAACGCTAGTGCTGCGGTGACATTTAAATGAAACTTTGCACAAAGTACAAACCAGTGTTTAAGTTTTCTGATTAAAGCAGAGTGTCTACAGGGGAACTTAAGTGGGTCCTCTTTCCCAATAGAGCGGTCACACCGGCGCTGCAATACAGCCGCTATTTAACCCAGCACTGAACTAAACCTTGGCAGTCTGCGTGCATCACAGCGTCATTACCACTCATCTTATCAAACACAAGACCTCAATCTCACTCTATTTGTGTTGCCATGAGAGTAAAAGGTGTACCTTGGATTCAGTTTGTTAATGATGGTATAAGGTGTTTGTTTTATTCTATTCCTATTCTATTCATAATCATGTAGTCGGACAGTAAAGTGGACTTTAGAGTAGAGTTCTTATTAGAACTGGCTCTTTTTATGGACATTTTCTGGAGTTTGCTGAATCTTTAGTTATCTGAATTCGAAGTTTTTCATATTTTCAAGATCTACTGTATTGACATTTAGTTGAACTAAAGAAACGTCTAATAACAAATTTGAAATTCAACATTAATCACAGTTTCTAAAGTGTTCTGTTTATTGTGTGTGAAGTTTGAAAGGCTGTCATCTGTCAGAGAGATGCTGTAAAGCTCTGGCCTCAGTTCTCAGCTCAGAAACTTCTATTCTGAGATCGCTGGACCTGAGTAACAATGATCTGCAGGATCCAGGAGTGAAGCTGCTCTCTGCTGGACTGGGGAGTCCACACTGTAAACTGGACACTCTCAGGTCAGTTTCACTCAATGGTCAAACAGTTCCACCACAAGTTCCAAATCAGAGCATATTTACCTCCAGAAAAGTAATAATTCTCACTGTGTGTGTGTGTGTGTGTGTGTGTGTGTGTGTGTGTGTGTGTGTGTGTGTGTGTGTGTGTGTGTGTGTGTGTGTAGATTGTCTTGCTGCCTGGTCACACAGGATGGCTGTGCTTCTCTGGCCTCAGCTCTGAGCTCCAACCCCTCCCATCTGAGAGAGCTGGACCTGAGCTACAATCACCCAGGAGACTCTGGAGCTGCGCTGCTCTCTGCTGGACTGGAGGATCCACGCTGGAGACTGGACACTCTCAGGTATGGAGAGGACAGCTCACCACTCAGGGACAAAGTCTCCTACAAGGATTCATGCCGCTGCTAGATGAAGTGGTTTGAAGAGGCAGCTGTCACTCATGTTGTGCAGAACGTTATGAGACAGCAGATGATGAAGGTGAATGTTTCAACATGCTGCTCTCACTTTGTTTCCCCCCCAGTGTGGAGCACGGTGGAGTGTGGAGGCTGAAACCAGCTCCACAGAGATGTGAGTGTCTGTTTGATTCATCCCATGACACACACACTATTGAGATGGAAAGTCCATCCACACAGCAGGAAGTGAGGTCACATCCTACTGGGAATGAAGATGATGGCTGACATCATGTATCTTACGTATATTAATACTGTCCACCATCACAGTTAAACCTGCTTGCATAAAACCCAGCAGGTATTACATTGTTACATTGAGGGGGGGTGACGGGTCTGAGGGGGGTCTGAGGGGGAGGACTAGGGGTGAGGGGGGGGGGGGGACCGGGCTGAGGGGGGAGGAGTGTGGGGGTGGGGGGATGAAGGGGCTGAGGGGGGGGGGCTGACGGGGGAGGACTACGGGGGAGGGGGAGGGGGGATGACCGGGCTGACGGGAGGCTGAGGGGGAAGAGGAGGGGGGGTGAAGGGGCTGAGGGGTGAGGGGGAGGGGGGTGACTGGGCTGAGGGAGGGGTGAGGGTGAGGGGGAGGGAGGTGACGGGGCTGAGGGGGAGGACTAGGGGGGAGGGTGAGGGACCGGGCTGAGGGGGGAGGAGTGTGGGGGTGGGGGGGTGAAGGGGCTGAGGGGGAGGACTAGGGGTGAGGAGGGGGGGGGGGACCGGGCTGAGGGGGGGGGAGTGTGGGGGTGAAGGGCCTGAGGGGGAGGGGGGGTGACCGGGTTAGGGGCCGGTGAGGGGGAGGTGAAGGGGTGAGAGAGAGGGGGCTGAGGGGGGGGGGGGGGGAGGACTAGGGGTGAGGGTGAGGGGGAGGGAGGTGACGGGGCTGAGGGGGAGGACTAGGGGTGAGGGGGAGGGGGAGGGGGGGTGACGGGGCTGAGGGGGGGCTGAGTGTGAGGACTAGGGGTGATGGGGAGGGGGGGGTGAAGGGGGAGGGGGGGCTGAGGGGGAGGACTTGGGGTGAGGAGGAGGGGGGGAGGGGGAGTGACCGGCTGAGGGGGAGGACTAGGAGTGAGGGGGAGGGGGGGTGAGGGGGAGGGGGGTGAAGGGGCTGAGGGAGGAGGGGGAGGGTTGTGACCGGGCAGTGAGGGGAAGGGGAAAGGGGGGTGACGGGGCTGAGGGGGGGGATGAGAGGGAGGGGGATGAGGGGGGGGGGCTGAGGGGGAGGGGGGGGCTGAGGGGGAGGACTAGGGGGGAAGGGGGGGGGGTGAGGGGGAGGGGGCTGAGGAGGGGGGGGGGGGGCTGATGGGGAGGGGGCTGAAGAAGAAGAGAGAGCGATCACAAAAAGAAAGAGAATAAAAAGAAGAAGAGCAGCCTGGATCCAAGGAGAGATGTTTGTTGTTGATGTTTTCATAATATTGTTGTTGATGTTTTCATAACGTCATTGTTGAGGGGTGTGTATCTATGAATGTGTACATATGTATATGTATGTATCTGTTCATATCTATGTATATGTACACAGAGCGCAGGAGAACAGTACTAGTGATGATGATGATGAGGATGAAGAGCGCTTCAGCAGCTCATCATGTCTGGTTCTCCCCCAGATGCCTGTGACCTCACACTGGACCCCAACACGGCCCACAGGCGACTCTCTCTGTCTGAGGACAACAGGAAGGTGACGCGGGTTGATGAGGACCAGTCGTATCCGGATCACCCAGACAGATTTGACTCCTGGTCCCAGGTGTTGGGTAGAGAGGCTCTGACTGGCCGCTGTTACTGGGAGGTAGAGAGGGAAGGATTGGTTGATATAGGATTGACATACAGAGGAATCACAAGGAGAGGAGGGGGTTATGACAGCCTGCTTGGATGGAACAACAAGTCCTGGAGTCTTCTTTGTTCTGATGGTCGTTACTCTGCCTGGTACAACGGTACAGAGACAGACCTCCCTCTCCGCCCCGCTGGCTCCACCAGAGTAGGAGTGTATCTGGACCGGCCTGCTGGCTCTCTGTCCTTCTACAGAGTGTCCCCTGGCTCTCTGTCCTTCTACAGAGTGTCCCCAGGTGGAGGAGGGTCCTCAGACACACTGACACACCTCCACACCTTCTGGTCCTCCTTCACCCAGGAGGACCTCCTCCCGGGGGTGAGGGTATGGTGGGTCGGGGGGTCCTCAGCCTCTCTGTGTCGGTTGTAGAAAACAAAACAGGCGCGGGACACCTCGTTTGGTGCCGGACAAAGGACGGGCTGCGTGCCCGTAAACACACACACACCTCCCAGAGCCGGGGCTCTGGGTTAGCGGCGGACCCCAGGGGGGGGGTGGGGGGGGGTCCTCAGCGTCTCTGTGTCGGGTGTAGAAAACAAAACGGGACACCTCGTTTTGTACGTTGTTTGTGTGTGTGTGTGTGTGTGTGTGTGTATGTGTGCCGGTGTATGTATGGTGTGTGCCGCCCCGGCACACACCATACATACACCGGCACACATACACACACACACACATAAAAAAACCACATACGCACACACATAGTCTCTCTCTCTCTCTCTCTCTCTCTCTCTCTCTCTCTCTCTCTCTCTCTCTCTCTCTCTCTCTCTCTCTCTCTCTCTCTCTCTCTCTCTCTCTCTCTCTCTCTCTCTCTCTTCTGGTATAGCATGATAAAACATGAAAAGACTTCTAAGATCTCCCATAGTTAGAGAAGCCTGTTTATTATTTGAAATGTATATAAAATACCTATTGATGGTTAATCTTTGTGTAATTTCAGACGTCACCAGTTTTGGTCTTAAGGGCTCTGATATCATTTGTCATAATCCTGATTTAAAGCAGATGTTTTTTATTCATAATTAGAGAGAAGAGGTCTATGGGATAATGTTGCATGTTGTAAATTACTTTAAACTGAATCTTGACTTTTTGTATTCTGATGGGAACCAAACGGCTGCAGAACATGTTCAGTTATTAATCAGAATCAGAATCAGAATCAGAAAGGATTTAATTGCCAAGAAGGGTTTTACACCAACCAGGAATTTGGCTTGGTGATTAAGGTGCATACATTAAGACAATAACAATGAACAATGAAGAAGAGATATATGTAACACCATATAGACAAGCAGGAACATAAGCGATCAATTAAAAAAAGGATAAAATAGAATAAATAAAATTAAAAACTAAAGTAAAAGATACAAGAATTTAAGAATTTAAGATACAAGAATATAAGAATTTACAAATTGGTGATGGGTATGAGTGCCAGAGTCAGTGTCAGTCAGTGGGGGTGGTGGTCCTGGGACTTGTTAAGGAACCCAACTGAAGAGGGGAAGAAACTGTTCAAGTGGCGGGAGGTTTTTTTTTTTTTTTTTTTAAAGATATGTGCACTCCTGTTGATGATTTGTAAAGTCTGCTGCTTCTATTGTTTTAGGTGTTTCCCACAGACCAAGGACCAATGTGTGGTGCGCGGGGCATCAGCGCACGAGTTTAGTTTTTACCTGAACTTTTGATTCTGTGACATTCAAGGAATGAATTGCAACAGACAACTAAAGCTGGAGGTTTTTATTTCAAATACAAATAAACTCAAGACCTACCTGAACCATATTTAACTTTTTTAGGAAAAATAAAATAAATAGTAACAATATACTACTAGGTACAACAAGGCAACTAACTAAAATAATGAATGCAATGCACATATTGTCAGGGAGGGCAGCCGACTGAGATCTAAGGACATGGAAGGCTCCTAGGATGTCCAGCTCCTGGAACCTCCTTTTCAGTTCTGTCTCCAGGCCAGTAATGTAGGGTTGGATGACCTACAATGAACAGATCAGCACATTTTCTCTACCAGAAACAGAAGGATCGAAATTACTTTCCCTACTCTTATTTTTTTTAAGTTAAAATCTACACTAATCTGTTTCCACCACACCTGTTGTTTCAGCAACATTTTGTCCGCTGTCCTCCTGGCCTATATTAATCAGTATCTCTCCTGAACAGCCCGGCCCCTGAGAAGCACTGGGTTGTTCAGCACTGTTTGATGCCTAGGAACATTCAAAATAAATTGATTATATATTTAATAAACATTTACTAGCCACAGCCATTTGACTGTTCAACATAATTTCAGACTAAGCTAACTACCTCCTCAAGCTGCTCCACGTCGTCTGGACGAGGCCTTTTTTGGTGCAGAAAACACTTCTCAATACTCATCTGGATTAAAGCAACAAACATTCAGAGTCAGAATAAAATAATATTAAGAATAGAATGTTATACATTTTTTCTATTATTTTTGATATGGGCACCGTATAGGCCTATCTAAACTATAACCGCATTTCATTTTAATCACAGTGTTCGCTGCGTTACCAACGACGTTGTCTATGATGACGGGTGCGGGATGTTCAATATCAATAACGTTGAGTTCATAAAGCTAATATTACCTTTTCTGAGTTAACAAAAAATTTGGGCAGGTGTGTTAGACCACAGTATATCATACTAACCTTTGGTAAACTGCAAATGTCGCAGACCGTCTTCTCTGTGCCAAATATATTTTTCCATTGACCTCAAGCATTGCGCGTGGACAGGAGGAGCGGGCGAATCAGCCGTCAGTGAGTGTGCATGTAACTCCGCGTTTACATGCAGACACATCTGATCCGCATAGATGTGGAAGAACAGCTCAATCGGAATAGAAAAGTATAATATATATACGCCTCAATCGGTTCGGAATAGAATTCTATGCGGAATAGAATAGGTGGTGTAGTCCGCTATAAATACTTATTCCGATTAGTTTGGGGTTTAACTTAGAGCAGCTGCAGTAGTTCGCAATTGGTCCACTCCGTCTGTACTTTAATGCACACCGAACTTTACCGCTGTCAAGGAAAGTGGATTTATTGCCTGATTCACGTCTTTGTTATTATCACTCCGTAGTAGTTACAGTAGTCCGGTAACTTATCAACCCCAGCGTGTCCGGTTGCTAAGTGACGGGTGACATCGGTGGGTTCATGTGTTAGCATCGTTGCTCCGTGTGTGTGTGTGTGTGTGTGTGTGTGTGTGTGTGTGTGTGTGTGTGTGTGTGTGTGTGTGTCCGAGAATGACAGGGAGAACGATTGCTATGCGGAGATGAATGGACAGAACATTTTTTAGATTTCCAAATCACGTTATAAAAAAATAAATAAAAAAGAATTAATAAAAAATAAAATAAAAGCCAGAATCAATTCGTGGCGCTCGATGTTGATTCTGTGGCGCCGCGCCACACAATGGTCTATGTATGGGAAACACTAACATGTAAGGGACTATTTTTCTGTCTTTTTTGTTAATGAAGCATAATTCCAATAAACAACTCAGTGGATCCAACTGAATGTTCTCGTGTGTTCAGCCGATGATTTCTTGTTTTATTAGTGAATGATTCTTCCATAATAGATTAATAAGAAATTATAAACAGAACAAGAAATGTTTTTCCGATATTATTCTCGGACCTCCTCCCTGGGTTTTGGTTTTTTGGGGGGGGGGGGCTCATATCTATGGATAACTCTCCATGTGGACGTCTCTGTGTGTGTGGGGAGGGACCAGACTCAGGGTTGAGTCACCGATGATCACTACGGGCTGGATGGATCAAATAGTCCAATCCCTAACTTTATGCCCCGTGGGATCGTGTCTGGTCATTTTGAACATCGTCTTGTTCGGTCGAGGCTTCGGGTCGGTGGTTCCACTCGGCCGTCGGCGCTCGGGAGTGATGGTGAGGGGACTTAACGAGGCCGAATTAAGGACGCGGTGGAGTCTAAGCTGCACAGTGCGATGTGAGGGTGTGCTCGTGGACTGGACGGACAGCAGAGGAGACTTGGTGTTATTAGAGGGGGCTTCAGATTGGGATTGCATGATGTAGTCAGGGTCCACATCCTGGGAGCTTACAGTCCCAGGATGTGTTGTGCTGTGTTTGGTGTCTAGTGTATGCTGTCAGGTTGAGTGGTGAAGGTGTCGTGGGGAGTTTCTCAGGGCACTGAGATCAGTAACTATGTAGCTGTTGAGTGGCGTAGGTTCTGCTGTTGTTTCGGTGAGTGGTTGATGACTGGGAAGTGGATGGTGGCGTTGGGGAATGTGGTAAGTGCCTGTTTATTAAGGGCCGATATTTGTTTGATGGACGTAAGTTCGGGGTTGTGATTCATGTTGTTTATGCCAACTGAAAGGATGACTGTTTGTGTGTGAGTGTGTGTTTTCTGTAGGATGTGTAAGATATGTCCTAAGGTGGCCCCGGGATAACTGTCTATTTGTATGTGTGCGTGTGTTTGTGGGAGAATTCTATCGAGATTGGAGTCGCCGATGATGAGTGTGGGTGTGTGTCCTAGGTGCGACCAATCCTGCAGCTTGTGGCCCCCCCTAACCTTATGGTAGGTGGGTCGATAGTATTTTAAGACTGCAGGATTGGTCGGGGAGGGGATAGACTGTGGTATGATATCTGGAGGGGGTAGTGTAGGGGGGGGCAGTGGGGGCCGGAGGGTTGGTGTCTACAGTGACCTGGTCAGAAGGTTGTGGGGGGAGGGGGGATGAGTTTTGGTCAGTTGGGTTCATGTGGTCGTGTTGACCTTAGTCGGCCCCTTCAGCATTGCTCTTAGATTTTTCGCCAGGCCACTGGTGAGACCTATGGGGGAGAGGGGGGGGGGGGGGGATGGATTTTAGTGAGATGGAGTCAACAAGGTCCACAATGAGGTTGGTGCGTGTGTGTGATCTAAGGAGGGGTCTGCTGGGTGTTGGTGTGTGGGGTGTGGTGGAATCTGGTGGGGAGTTATGGGTATGAATGACCTGTGCGTCTATGTGGAGGATTGTCTCCTTGCGGGGGTTGGGAGTGGGAGAGGTTGGATGCAAGTGTGTGGATGGAGTGAGGGGGAACTCTGGAGAGAGGGTGGTGTATGGTGGTGTGTTGGTTGTTGCTCGGTCCTCTGAGACGGAGGTTCATCTGGTGAGAGGATTTCTGACTGGGGGGAGCGGGGGAGAGGGTGGGGATGGGTGGGTGGGGGGTTGGTTGAGTTGGGGGGGGGGTAATTGATCTGAGGTGGTGTGGAGGGTGTGTGGTGCGACTCTGTGGGTGTCCTGGCTCCTGCTGCAGGTAGGGAAGGTGCGGGCCCTACCCCTACCCCTTATCCTTGAGGGAGGGGGGAGGGGGAGGGCCGGTTGTGTGAGGGGGGGGTCTGTTGTGTTTCTGGTTGCGTGTATAGTTGTGAGCTCCGTCAGTGTGGGGCGTGGGGCTAAATAGAGTGATCTAGGGTGTGCGTGGGTGCTGGTTGGGGAGGCCGAGGGAGGGGGGAGGGGGGGGGATCTGTGTGGCTGAGTGTGGGCTGTGGAGGTGTCGGTGAGGGGAAGGTCCAGGCTCGAGGTGGGGTGGTATGGGGACTGGTCGGTATGGGGGAGGGGGGGAGTAGGTCGAGGGGGTGTGGGTTGGTAATGAGTGGTGAGTGAGGGGCGGACGGTGTATGGAGTAGTGTGTGTTCCCTGGGGAGTTCCCGGGAGGACACCGCTCTCTCTGGAGTATTTTTAAATATACTTCGTCTTTTCCACGGGTTGGGCCGTCTGGTGCAATGTACCGGGTGTGTGTTGGTGGTGGTGGGAGGAGTGGACGGGTGGATGGTGGAGGTGGTCTTTGTGGTCTGAGTGGTTGTGTATGTGGGTGTGTTGGTGTGGGTCTGGTGTGTTCTGTGGTTTGATATGTGTGTGTGGGTCTATTGGGGTAATGGTGGGTGTATGGGGGTCTATACGGAAGGCTGGGGGGTCTATGATGGGATGTAGGTGTGGGAGGTAGCGTGCGTCTGTTGTGTGCGTGGTAGTGTGGCTGTGTGGTGTCGGTGCGATTGGTGTAGGTAAGCCTCCAGGGTGAAGACAATTCAAAAAGATAGATCAATTTCTAAAGGGTGAAGCTGTGAGGGGGCTCTGACCTGCTGACGGTGACGGTGGTGGTCCCGTGGAGGGTAGCCGGAGAGGGTGGTGGTCCCGTGGTGGGTAGAGGCGAGGGTGGTGGTCCCGTGGTGGGTAGCCGGAGAGGGTGGTGGTCCCGTGGTGGGTAGAGGCGAGGGTGGTGGTCCCGTGGTGGGTAGAGGAGAGGGTGGTGGTCCCGAGGTGGGTAGAGGAGAGGGTGGTGGTCCCGTGGTGGGTAGCCTGAGAGGGTGGTGGTTCCGTGGTGGGTAGAGGCGATGGCAGGACGGTCCCTGGTAACTGCTGACGATGACACAGCCAACGGGCCCATAGATTTAATAGGTGACCTTTTAAGAGCATTTAAAATAAATGAACCACTCAAATAAATATTTCAATCTATTATATTTATGTATTACTGTATAACTGTGTGATTGAATGTCTTACTGTGTAACTGTATGTGTGTGTACATGTTAATAATCAGTGAATAATAACAAGTATGCTAGAGACCAGGGCCCCGTTTCCCGATAACGATGGATCTTCGCTCGTAAGATCATTCTCCCGATGGATCTTTCGAACCATCGATAATTTCTTTGGAGCGTTTCCCGAAACTCCTCTTAACGTGAACGCGCTTTCACTGCACTCACGTTGATCGCAGGATTGTAACTGTCCACTGACACGTGCTGAAACGGGCTATGTAGATGGGGGAGACGCAGGAATGTCGCAGGAAAATGGGGTTAAAATGGGTTAAAATATCCCCCCCCATCAACGCCAACAGCAGATTAGCCTACGAAAATAATAGACTGCAATAATATGAATGCTAAAGTTATTAAAACACAATTGATTAGGCCTAGGCCGACATATATATCAGTCCTAATCCCGAACGCACTGCATACATTTATTCACGGCATTTCCCCCCCTGAAATAATTCCATATTACAAAAGTCCAAAATAGGTTGTGTGACAACTACATTTATCTTAATGTGCTGGTTTCTGAAACATACTTTGCGCAGCAAGAGAGCCGACTTAAGGTTTCATTGATTGGCTCTCTAGCATTGAATATTTAAATGCAACGTTCCATTCATTCATTATCATTCAAACACGGCTATTGCTGACCCGATTAGGAGAGCTTGGTCTAGATCCTGCCCATATTGTTGGGCAGGATGAAGTATAGGCAGGGTTTGAGTTATGATTCCATTGCGCTGAATTTTGACAGGGGAGGGGGGAGATATAGGAGGTATGGGCTATTATGACACGGCTCTTCTCAATGCCGTGGTGGAACGCTCCGTTCACTTGCATGGGCCCTTCACATCAACGCCAGCTTCTTCGGTTGCTAAGCGACGTCAACGTCTTTGGCTAACTATTTCTCTGCTAATCAACACTACGTATGGTAACAAATAAATTGTAAAAAGACACCTTGTGTCAGGCTATTTTTTCGTTTGGCAAGTAGCCGCTCATAATCGAAAATAAGCCCCTTCAGGTCTTAAGCACCTCCGTTTTGCGTCGGTGTCCGGTTCGCCCTGTCTGGGCTTATTTTCCCGATAATGACCGGCGTTCTATTATCACACTTAACGTCAATATTACTCTGCATGTGGAAGGGAAAATAGCTTTATTTGTAATTACAATATTATGCGGCTGTATTTTCCGAGACCCCCAAAGATATTTGAGTTTACTGCTTTCATGGGAGCCAGACCTCTCTCTATGGGAGCTCAGCTCCCACTGGCTCCCACCTAACTCGAACCCTGGCTATAGGTCTTCCTACACTGCCGAGCCGGTTCGGTCACAGCTTATTGGCACGCCCGGCGATTTCACCTTCTTATCTCAAGTTTCCTGTGTAAAACCCAGGAGGTAAAATCCCCCGTTCGTCACGGCGCAGGGTTTCTTGGTTCACTGGGGAAGGCGGGGCTGTGCACGGAGTCTCTGACCTCTTTAGAATAATTTGTATTCTTGCATACTCCCGAATGTTTTAATTTTTTTATGAATGAAGTCACCCTCATGCAAAAATGAGTTCACTCTATAGTAGGCTAACGATGCTCTTAGCGTCCTACGAGTACCCTGGAGCACTCGTTAGCTACGAGCGTTTTCAAGACGTTCGTTACCAACGATTCTTTCGGGAAAACGGTGTGAAAACTGTACGATGTTCGTACGACCCACTCTGCGATCCACTTAGGCTAACGATGCTTTCGGGAAACTGGGCCCTGGTATCTCCCCTGATCCCTGATTGTTTCCACCTGTGTCTCCCCTCCTCATGTGTATATAGGCTTTGTCTTCCCTTGTCGTTGTCGCCAGAGTATTTCGTTCGTCACTGTCCGTGTACCTCCAGCTCCTGACTCACAGCCTTGTCTTTGCCACGACCTGAACCAAGAATCAGAGTTGAGTTGAGTTTCTCATTATTATTGTTTCTAGTGTTTTGTTAAGTTTTTTGATCACTTGTTTCGACGGGAGGACAGGCAGTCCGAAAAAAAGTTTGTTTGGCCCGTTCGCCTTTCTGCATCTGAGTCCTCTTTCAAGAGCCCGCCTGACACTTATAGTAAAATTATAATGCCATCCAGTCCCTTCCGGCCACCATTGTATGTTGTACGTCCTGGCACTTAATGTACGCACTTATTGTACGCTTTTAATCTACATTGCACATATTCATAGTACTTAATTGTGTAGCATCTGCAGTAGCTGCTATCACTGTGTACACAGGGAATGGGTTAGCCTAGCGATTGTTAGTACTTGCACTTGGTGCTATGAACATCTTTACTGTGATTTGTTGCTTCACTTCTTATGAAAAATGTACTTATTGTTAGTCGCTTTGGATAACATCGTCTGCTAAATGCCCTAAATGTAAATGTAAATAATCATAATAATTGTTATTGTTATAAGAATTAGTATTAATATTAATAGTTAACGCATGTTTTCTTTTTTTTTTCTTTTTTACACTGAGGGCTGAACCTCACCTGATCGTGTTTGGTCGGGGGCAGACTCACCTGAGCTGAGTCCCACCTGATCCTGACATCCTGCTGGTCCCGTCTCCTCAGTTCACCTGAGCCTCGTCCTTCAGAAGACCTTCTAAGCTCAGTGGTTTTAGGCTGATGGATCACTGACCTCCAGTGGGAGTGATCTTCTTGACCCCACATGAACCCGTGTGCTTCCACACACCTTTCCTTCACGTCTGTCACTAACCGCACTACTTCACTAATCTCAACTCCTTCCCCTTCTTCTTCCTTCTCCGTGGTTCAAGCTTTACTCTGAAGGAGTGCCTTCTTGAACCTTTACACTGAAGGAACGTCTTCCTGCCCTCAGAGGGTTCAGCGTCAGGGTTGAGAGTCAGGGTTTTGAGTCAGGGACAGAGCTGGTCAGGGAGGACTGCTTTTACACAAACCTCTTCATTTGCTTTCTGAATGGTGCTGACATTTTGAAATGATTAATTTGGGAAAATGTTTTCCTCTGCTTTCTTTTACAAAAATATGTATTCAACTTCTGTCAAGCATTTTTGTTAATATATTAAAATCCTACATTGACTTTTGAATGTTTGTTGCGGTTCATTAATTGTCCTTTAAATTTGTTAATTTCAAGCTAAACTCCTGCAATACATTTAATATACATAATTAATATTATTCAGCAATGTTCACATAATCCATTTAGTAAAAACATAAAACATCCATATTACTACTAAATTCAAGCCTATTCATGTATTTAACAATGTACATAGTGCCCCCGCAGGCTATTCTCTGCTACTACAACACGTTCAAACCACCAACCCGGTCTTGCATCAATGTACTATAGCTACGTTGGTTCAAACGGAAAATGTAGTTTGGTGTGAGACTGTTGTCCAAACTGTCCAGCAGATGGAGCTGTCATACACCTCAATTTATTATACAGGAATTTGTGTGTATTTACATTTTAAAATGTTCAAGGGTTGGTCTAGTTTGTCTGCAAAAAACTCTGCCTCCAGCAACAGGATTGTTCGAAACGTATGAAGTGAAAGAAATAAAAGCACAGTTCAATAGATCTGAGGTCAGCTGCCGTCAGATTTTGGATCATGAATGTATTGAGTGAATGAGGTCTGAGCTAAATATGAACCACCTGGAACTTGGTGCGTTTCCTGGAGCTCAGAGGACGGCAGGACGCGTGTTTACCTGGTTGATGAGGCCCTGGACGCAGACCCTGAACCCAGGACCTAAACCCAGACATCCAAAACACAGATCCTGAACCCAGAACCCAGGGGCGTCACTATGCTGTTTTATTGGGGGCTAAAGCCCCGGATATTATTTAATTAGCCCCGAATATAATTTTTGGGTATTTTATTTTTAATAAAAGTAAAAATATTCATAAATATTTATAAGTAGCCTATTCTAGATAGTCCATCTGGCAAGAGAATAAACAGCTTAAAAACATTACCTGTTTACCACCTCAAGTGAATTAACCTCTACTATCCCCAGTCAGATCTGTGTGTGCGTGTGTGTGTGTGTGTGTGTAGGTGTGTAGGTGTATGTGTGTGTGTGTGTGTAGGTGTGTGTGAGCTTGGCTGACAATCCTTTTCTCCTCCATGTCGCGGTTCATGGACTTCAGAGAGTCAAGGCCAAAGTTCCTTTCCCCCAATTATTCTCAACCATGGCCGAGATATCCCCCACTACGAGTCTTTACTTGTTGTGGAAGTACCAGAGACGTCAGTCGCAGTCTTTATAATTCATATCATCCAAGGTGCACATAGCCTTTGGCCTTGATATTAGATATAATATTATCTAAATACCCATGGATAATATAATTATTATTATATTATATTATATTATATTATATTATATAGATATAGACCTCCAGGAGTCCGCAAACGGCAACAATCCCTCCTCCATGTTGTGGTTCAGTCTGACAGCTCATTGGTCAATGGGCAGCAGGTCATTTGCATTAAAGCTACAGACACCAGAAACAGCGCATTCTGAAGGGACTGAAACAGAGGTGAACAGCGTTAGGCAAATTCTTTTTTTCCTAAAAGCTATTTCCAGCTAACAGCTTCAAAAACATGTTTTCTGGAAGTCAAACTTTGTTTACTTGTTGGGAAAACACCATAATATGTCTCGTTTAACATCATGAAAACAGAGATATAATCTTTCTGCAGATCAAATAATAGAATGTATAAATCCTCATTCAGTTCCCCACCCAGCTTGCGTGTAGAACCAAGATGGCTGCTTGCCCAGGACTGATCTGACTGGTTTCGAGACAGGCTGCCTGGGCGACCTGATTGGCTGCCTGGGTCACATGGTGTGCTGAGTGTTGGCTGTGGAATGCCCCGGTAGCTGCAGCCTGCGTTACCGCCAGAGACCGAGCACCACAACACCAACTGTACGAAGTGTAACAACACAGGCCTCCATCTTGTCTCCTGACGTCAAAAGAGTGTACTAAAGTGAGATCATCGTTGTGTTGTATTATGTACTAAAGTGTGATCATCGTTGTGTTGTATTATGTACTAAAGTGTGATCATCATTGTGTTGTGTTGTTTTCCCTACTTGGAGCAGGGTAAAGAAATAACACCGTCACCAGTGTCATAACACCTAAACTGCCAATACATAAAATGTCGTCCAGTGAAGTAAGACCTGTAATGGTGTCGGGAGATTCCAGAGGTACGAGAGCCCCACCGCCCACGGTGGCGTCTGTGTGTGTGTGTGTGTGTGTTAGTGTGTGTGTGTGTGTGTGTTCATTCTGAGTACTCTGTACGCTGAGTACTCAGAATGAACACGCTGAGTACTCCGTGTACTCTCTGTACGCTGAATACTCTGTCCACACTGAGTATTCTGTACTCAGAGTGGACAGAGCTCAGAGCTTTCTGTCCATGCTTCAATAAGCTGATTATTATTATCACTGTGAGGTCATGGATCAGCCGCCTATTCGAGGTTAGTCTGGGGGGAGTTTGAACTGGGAGGGGAACTGGTCCACCAGGAAGAAGACTAAGATACTGTAGTCCACTCTTATCTGTGATAGATCATAAACATGAATAACTTTGAATCCTATCAGTAAGTTGATCATTTTTAAGATTCCTGCTCTACAGGATGCTACGTGTTAGACTGTGGGTATTGGGGATCGAACCCAGAACCTTCCAGCCTGGAGTCAGCTGTCAGGTTGACGTTAATAATTACTTTTTCTTCTTGTGCCTTCTTGCGTCCTTGAGTGACTCAAAGGTATTTTGGACAGAATGAACTGTTGTTATATTTGCAGTCCGGTATTATGATGACATTATTTAGACAGGAATCTTGGTTAGTGAAGACATTTAAACGTCATCTTGTACCGGGTCTTGTACTCTGTGGGCCCGCATCACAGATCTGGTTGTGATGTCATACCACACGAGGAAGTCCATATATAGTCCTGCCCTCCTTGAGAATGAGAGGGTCTATGAATCTGCGTCTTGGAGGGACCCTGCCTCTTGTCCAATGTTAACAGAGACAACAGCCCCCTGTGAGCGGAATACACAGCTCATATAAAAGCAGAGTCTGGGAGGAGTATGAACTGGGAGGTGAACTGGTCCAACTGGTTGTACATCATTTCCTTGATATGAGTCAGACGGTTTGGTGTGGCTCACTTCATCACAGCACGAAGACGACTGAGGTACTGTAGTGATAGTTTGTTTCCTGTAAAACCACTTGGTTAAAAAAGTTAGTCAATGTATGGATGCATGGCTATTTGTCAAAATTACTATTGAATAATTTTGAAGATTCCTGCTCTGTATAATGCTACTACGTGTTAGACTGTGGGCTTTGGGGATCAAACCCAGAACCTTTCAGCCTTGAGTCAAGCGTCACGTTGAGGTTAATAATGACTGTTTCGTCTGATTCAGTATTGGTTCTTAATCACAGGTCCTGTGGTGACTTTAAAGGTACTGAGGATAGAATGGACAGTGGTTATATTTGTAGTGGGGTATTATGATTACATTATTTCAACAGGAAGACGGCCATCTTGGTTAGTGAAGGTGTCTAAACGTCATCTTGTACTGGGTCTTGTTCTCTGTGGGCCTGCATCATTCTGAAGTGGTGAAGGCCAACTCTATATCTGAGAGCATCACTCGTAGGAGAGGGACATGACCTTCGAGGTGAATTAACACTGCCGCAACCGCCTCAACACAGAAGTCACTGGTGACGACTGGTTTGTGTTCTTCAGCTCAGCCCATCCCACTGACATCCTCTCACCAGCAGGTGGTGCTGCAGTGCACCTTTTCAAGGGATTCAAAACGGACCTAGCATTATGATCCACTTTACTACCGCTGGAGTTGATTGTATCACAGACTGCAGAAGAGTAGACCGTTTGTGACTTTTTTTCTTTTATGTGTGTGTGTTTGTGTGAACCCTGAACCTTCCAGCCTGGAGTCAAGTGTCAGGATGACGTTAATAATGACTTTTTCTTCTTGTGTCTCCTTGTGTCCTTGGTTGACTTTAAAGGTAGGTACTTAGGACAGAATGAACTGTTGTTATATTTCTAGTGCAGTATTATGATAACATTATTTAGACAGGAAGACGGCCATCTTGCTTTGCGAAGGTGTTTAAACGTCTCTTACCGGGTCTTGTTCTCTGTGGGCCTGCCTCACCGATCTGGTTGTGATGTCATATCACACGAGGAAGTCCATGTATGGTCCTGCCTCCAGAGCGGTTTAACCAGCACAGAGAGCAGTTGGTATGATATCCGCACGGTGAACTGGATCTAATCAGACACATTTTGTAGCCTTTTGAGACCTTCTGTTTTGAATGATGTTACGTTATTAAATGTATATTAGAAACCTCTGGGAATGAGAGGGTCTACGAATCTGCGTCTAGGAGAGACGCTGCCTCAACAGCCCCCTGTGAGCAGAATACACAGCTCATATAAAAGCAGAGTCTGGGAGGAGTATGAACTGGGAGGGGAAGAGGTCCAACTGGTTGGACATCATTTAAAAAAACAGAGAGTGAACCAATGCCGAGTGGCAGTAGAAACAATATGATTTGTGTTTGTGTCCAGGTCTCCAGTCTACTATGGATGAGGAGAGAGGGGAGGGGGGTCCTACCTCTAAGACCACTCTGTCTGGGGAACATGGCCGCCGGAGCAATGCTAAAAGGTAAGAAGAGGATCTCTCTGTCTGTGACTGTCCATCTCAGAGCTCACGAGTGATACATCATGACTCCATCATTAGTCTGAGTAAAAGGTGTGTGTGTGTGTGTGTGTGTGTGTGTGTGTGTGTGTGTGTGTGTGTGTGTGTGTGTGTGTGTGTGTGTGTGTGTGTGTGTGTGTGTGTGTGTGTGTGTGTTGAAGCCCAGAGAAACAGGATAGAGCAGATAGCGTCTCCATGAAGAGTGACCACTCTATGGATGATCCTGTTGGGTTTAAAGATGGAAATCAGTCCATTGAAAAGAGGTGAGGATTTATCAGAGATTATAAAAATACAGCATCTATCGAACGACCATGAATCCTGGTTCTTGTTTTTCTAGAAGAGTCCAGCAGGAGAGAGCAGACTCCCCTGGACCCAGCTGTGTCTCCATGAAGAGTGACCGCTCTATGGATCAACCTCATAACTTTAAAGACGGAAATCCGTCTATTGAAAAAAGGTAAGCATTGATTAGAGATGATGATTTGGGCTGTCCATCGATTGGTCGATGGTGAAAAGATTATTATAAAACAAAGTGCACGTTATCTCTGGATCAACATAATCTACCACAGTGCGTTGTACTCTACCTGCTAGCCTCAATAACACATAAGGGCTGTTTGGAGAAGGGCAGTGGGTTTCAGACCCCCTCTCGGCCCGAGTCGACTCGGTTAGAGCAGAGCTTCAATATGAAGCAGACAGCGGACGAGCCATGGAGTGTCGGGCAGCGTCCTTTATAGACGGCATGTATAAAGATTTGAGTGTTTATCTGTATGTAATATAATGGGGCCCACTGGATGCTGCTGGGATTCGTGCCAAGAAGCCAATTCTGATGTGTTCCCACTCAAAGCCTAGCGAGCGTGAAACACGAAGGGAGATGAAGAATCACAGAAATATTAAGAAAAAAGTACCCATGCCTTACCATTTTAGCAGATCTGCCCACAAACTTCCTCTACACTTTGCATTCTTTTTTGTCGTCCTTTTTAACCAAATGCTGCCAGATCGATGACTTTGTTGCAATCAATGAGTTAGTAGCGGAGTAAAGGTTCAGTAAGTTAGGACTACCGGTCTTCCTTATGGGCCAGTTCAACGTTGAGAAACCCGGGGGTTTGACCTCATGTCTTATAAGTCTTATAGTTTATTAAACCATATGATTATTAAAACAGAAACTACAGAGCCTTCAACCTTATTTTTATTAATAATTAATGTTATTTCTTACACACATTATAGCCCTTCTCTCAAATATAAAACACATCAGTCTGCATTTGTCCCTCCCGGCCCTAAAATAATGGATTAAGAACCTCTTTGTTCTTATTAAAGGAACACCAGCTATTGTCCGACCAATGAGAATTTGGTCCAACAAGTGCATATCAATTAACCAGTCAACCAACCGACCAGAACTTGACAGCCCTAGAGATTATATAGGTACAGCTTTTATCAAACTTCCAGAAATCCTGTTTCTTGTTTTCTAGAAGAGTCCAGCAGCAGAGAGCAGACTCCCCTGGACCCAGATGTGTCTCCATGAAGAGTGACAGCTCTATGGATCCTCCTGTTGGGTTTAAAGATGGAAATCAGTCTATTGAGAAGAGGTGAGGATTCATCATATATTATAAAGGTACAGCTTCGATCAAACATCCATTAATCATGGTTCTTGTTTTCTTGAAGAGTCCAGAAGGAGAGAGCAGACTACCCTGGACCCATTTGTGTCTCCATGAAGAGTGACCACTCTATGGATCATCCTGGCCAGTTTAAAGATGGAAATCAGTCTATTGAGAAGATGTGAGGAATATCAAAGATCATAAAGATACAGCTTCTATTAAACGTCCATAAATCCTGGTTCTTGTTTTTCTCGAAGAGTCCAGCAGGAGAGAGCAGGCTCTTGTTATCAGACTTTACTGGTACTGATGTCTCCAAGTCAGGGAAAATTAAATTGTGTGTGTGTGTGTGTGTGTGTGTGTGTGTGTGGTGTGTGTGTGTGTGTGTGTGTGTGTGTGTGTGTGTGTGTGTGTGTGTGTGTGTGTGTGTGTGTGTGTGTGTGTGTGTGTGTTCTCCAAAGAGACCAAGAGAGGTCAAAGGTCACCAGTGCTCAGTCTGTACAGCAGCATCAAACAGAGCTGGAGATGAACCAGGAGGAACTGGCTGACACACTAGGGGGCGGTAAGAGACTCTTACTTTGAAGACAGAGGAGACTATTATTTTGAAGGACAAAAGATATACTATCTTAAAAATTGAGAAAAAATTATATTTTTAAGGAGCAGTATTTTTCCTCTTTGGGGTTAGAGGGTGTCGGGTTAATGGGTATCAGGTTAATGGTTCGTCCATATATGTAGAGTTATGGTGGGGGTATCAGGTTAAATGGTTTGATCCAGATAGGTAGGGTTATTGTGGGGTGTCAGATTGAATGGTTTGATCCAGATATTTAGGGTTATTGTGGGGTATCAGGTTTGACCAAGATCTGTAGGGTTATTGTGGGTCTATCAGATATAATAACATTAAACATAAATTGCAGTTCAACAGAATAAATCTGTGGAAGAGATGCAACACTATCTTGTTATATCAGCATGTCATTTTACACCAATTCATCACCATTCATCATTATTATTATTGTCATTAGACCAATCATATCGCTGTGGTAAAAACGAAAAGTCCTGAACATTTTGAATCTGTAACATGCAGTCTTTTTCACAACCAGCTTCTCCGACCACAAGTTATGAAGCCACATTAACATTAAACATTATACTGCAGTGCAGACCAACAGCAGAACAACTCAGTGGAAGTGATGAAACCCTGTCTTGTTGTATCAGCATAGCAAATCACTTTACACTGATTCACTATCATTATTACTATAATTAGACCAATCATATTGCTGTGGAAATAATAGTCCTTAACATTTTGAATCTCTAACATCGTCCTTCACAACCAGCTTTTCCGATCACAAGTAATGACACCACTAAATACCATGAAGATGATAACTTAACAGGAAATATTGACATGGTTCCACTGATCACCATCCAATAACTGATGTCATCTGTTCTTTTCTCATTTAGGATCTGCTGCTGTCGATTGCCAACGTAGAATCAAGTCTAATTTGAAGAAGAAGTTCAGGTGTGTGTTTGAGGGAATTGCTAAAGCAGGACAGCGAACAGATCTGAATGACTTCTACACAGAGATCTTCATCACAGAGAGAGGCAGTGGAGAGGTCAACAAGGAACATGAGGTCAGACTGATTGAAACAGCTTCCAGGAAACCAGCCAAGGAAGAAACACCAATCAGATGTGAGGACATCTTTAAACCCTTACCTGGAAACGATCAATCAATAAGAACAATGATGACAACTGGAGTGGCCGGCATTGGTAAAACCGTGTTAACACACAAGTTCACTCTGGACTGGGCTGAAGGCAAAACCAACCGGGACATACACTTCACATTTCCCCTAACTTTCAGAGAGCTGAATTTACTGAAAGGGAAAGAGTTTAGCTTGGTGGAACTGCTTCATCACCTCTATATTGACACCAAAAAAGCAGGAATCTGCAGATTCGACCATTTCCAAGTTGTCTTCATCTTGGATGGTCTGGATGAGTGTCGACTTCCTCTGGACTTCCAGAGAAACCCGATCTGGACGGATGTCACAAAGTCCACCTCGGTGGACGTGCTGCTGACCAACCTCATCAGGGGCGTCCTGCTTCCCTCCGCTCGCATTTGGATAACCACACGCCCTGCGGCAGCCAATCAGATACCTGCTGAGTGTGTTGACATGGTGACAGAGGTGAGGGGGTTCACCGACCAACAGAAAGAGGAGTACTTCAGGAAGAGATTCAGAGAGGAGAAGCTGGCCAGCACAATCATCTCCCACGTCAAGAAATCACGAAGCCTCCACATCATGTGTCACATCCCAGTCTTCTGTTGGATCACTGCTTCAGTTCTGGAGGACATCTTCAAAAAATCCCAGATCGAAGAGATGCCCAAGACCGTGACTCAGATGTACAGCCACTTCCTGAGGGTTCAGTCCCTACAGGGGGACAGGAAGTACCATGGGAGATCTGAAACAGATCCAGAATGGAGTTCAGAGAGCAGGGATATCATTGTTTCTCTTGGAAAACTTGCTTTTAACCAGCTGGAGAAAGGCAACCTGATCTTCTACGAGGCAGTTATGGCAGAGTGTGACATCAATATCAGAGCAGCCTCAGTCTACTCAGGAGTGTTCACCCAGATCTTTAAAGAGGAGTGTGGGCTGTACCAGACCAGGGTGTTCTGCTTTGTACATCTGAGCATCCAGGAGTTTCTGGCTGCCCTTTATGCCTTTCTGTCCTTCATCGATACTGGTGTCAATCTGCTCTCAGAAGAACCACCGACCTCCAGGAAAGATAAAAACCTCCTCCTCTACCAGAATGGTGTGGACAAGGCCTTACAGAGTGAGAACGGACACCTGGACCTGTTCCTCCGCTTCCTCCTGGGCCTCTCTCTGGAGACCAATCAGATTGTCCTACGAGGTCTGCTGGGACAGAAAAAAAGATCACTGACCACTCAGATCAAAACAGGTCTGCTGCGAATGACAGGAAGTAGGTCACAGACCAATAAGGGAACAGTCTCTTACATCAAGAAGAAGATAAAGGGAGATCTATCTCCAGAGAGAAGCATCAATCTGTTCCACTGTCTGAATGAGCTGAACGACTGTTCTCTAGTGAAGTATATACAACAGTACCTGACATCAGAAAGTCTCTCCGGAGAATCTCTCTCCCCTTCTCAGTGGTCAGCTCTGGTCTTCATCTTACTGACATCAGAAGAGGAGCTGGACGTGTTTGACCTGAAAAAATACTCTGCTTCAGAGGAGGGTCTTCTGAGGCTGCTGCCAGTGATCAAAGCCTCCAAAACATCTCTGTGGGTTCACTAATAACATGTATTACAATACACACTACACAATATAATTACAACTGGAATATAAGGTTAAATAATATGAAAAAGATCTCTGTAGGTTCATAAGAACATGTATTACTATTCTTCTCATAACAGAATAAAGTTGTAATAATATACAAAACATCTCTGTAGGTGTCCTTTTAACGTGTAATGTATTACAGTACACATAAGAGAATATTCACAACAATAGAATATAGAAGGAGTATTCATTTAAAAAACATTTTCAATCTCAACTAAACAAAAATGTAACATTTATACATCTAATTATTTAGTATTTTTTGTTAAACCAATAACATTCCTTCATTATTTAATAACTTAAAGATGTATGTTATTTTAATCACAGTTCCTGACCTGTTCTCTTTATTTTGTGTGAAGGCTGAATGGCTGTCATCTGTCAGAGAGATGCTGTGAAGCTCTGGCCTCAGTTCTCAGCTCCAACTCCTCTAGTCTGAGAGAGCTGGACCTGAGTACCAATGATCTGCAGGATTCAGGAGTGAAGCTGCTCTCTGCTGGACTGGGGAGTCCACACTGTACACTGGAAACTCTCAGGTTAGTTTTACCCAATGGTCAAACAGTTACAGCACAAGGCTCAATATCAGAAGATATTTAACAGATATACATCCATAAAAGTGCTCACGTAAAGTGAAGCAGCACGCAACTGACACCCCTAAGCTTAAAAATGCTGTCTTAGTTCTCGTGCTCGCAAAGTGTTTTCCTATTCGCTATGATATTTATTTTCCTCAAAACATAATATACATAATATTGGACTAAAAATTCAAATTATATGCAAAACATCGCTTTAGGTAAACTAATAACATGTATTAAAATACAATACATTACATACATAATACTGCCACAAAAAGTTATATTAATATACAAAAAGATTATGAAACACTGTAAATGGACTGCATTTATATCGTGCTTTTCTAACCCTTAGCCACCCGAAGGGCTTCACAATATTGCCTCACATTCACCATTCACGCACACATTCACACACCGACGGTGGAGTCAACCATGCAAGGCGACAGCCAGCTCGTCAGGAGCAGTTAGGGTTAGGTACCTTGCTCAAGCACACCTCAACACTCAACTAGGAGGAGCCGGCGATTGAACCGGCAACTTTCAGCTTACCAGCCAACCCGCTCTACCTCCTGAGCTACTGCCGCCCCTGCACAACAACTTTGATATAGTTATACATTTTACACCCAATATTGAATAACCAAATTTTCTTCATTATGTATTAAGTTGAAGATGTATGTCATTTTAATCACAGTCCCTAACCTGTCCTCTTCATTTTGTTTGAAGGTTGAAGCGTTGTGATCTGTCAGAGAGATGCTGTGAAGCTCTGGCCTCAGTTCTCAGCTCCAACTCCTCTAGTCTGAGAGAGCTGGACCTGAGTACTAATCGGCTGAAGGATTCAGGAGTGAAGCTGCTCTCTGCTGGACTGGGGAGTCCACACTGTACACTGGAAACTCTCAGGTCAGTTTTACCCAATGGTCAAACAGTTACACCACAAGGTTCAATATCAGAAGACATTTAACAGATTTACAAACATAAAAGTGCACACGTAAAGTGAAGCAGCACGCAACTGACACCCCAAAGCGGACAAATGCTGTCTTTGTTTTCGTGCTCGCAAAGTGTTTTCCTGATCGCTATGATATTAATCTCCTCCAAACACAATATACACAATATACATAATATTGTGTGTATTTTTCTAATATTATTCTAATTGTATACAAAACATTGCTTTATATTAACTAATAACATGTATTACAATACACTTCATAATACTGCAACAAAAAGTAATACTAACATACAAAACGATTTTGAAACACTGCAAAACAAATATAAATGGCCTGTATTTATCTAGCGCTTTTCTAACCATTGGCCACCAAATGCGCTTTACAATATTGCATCACATTCACCATTAACACACCGACGGCGGAGTCAACCATGCAAGGTGACAGCCAGCTCGTCAGGAGTAGTTAGGGTTAGGTGCCTTGCTCAAGGACACCTCAACACTCAGCTAGGAGGATCCGGGGATTGAACCAGCAACCTTCAGGTTACCAGCCAACCCGCTCTACCTCCTGAGCTACTGCCGCCCCTTCACAACAACTTTCATATAGTTATACATTTTACACCCAATATTGAATAACCACATTTTCTTCATTATGTATTAAGTTGAATATGTATGTTTTTTTATTCACAGTTCCTAACCTGTTCTCTTTATTTTGTTTGAAGGTTGAAGGGCTGTCATCTGTCAGAGAGATCCTGTGAAGCTCTGGCCTCAGTTCTCAGCTCCAACTCCTCTAGTCTGAGAGAGCTGGACCTGAGCACCAATGATCTGCAGGATTCAGGAGTGAAGCTGCTCTCTGCTGGACTGGGGAGTCCACACTGTACACTGGAAACTCTCAGGTCAGTTTTACTCAATGGTCAAACAGTTACACCACAACGTTCAATATCAGAACACATTTAACAGATTAACATCCATGAAGTGCGCACGTAAAGTGAAGCAGCACGCAACTGACATCCCCAAGCGCACAAATGCTGTCTTAGTTCTCGTGCTCGCAAAGTGTTTTCCTAATCGCTATGATATTTATTCTACTCAAAACATAATATACATAATATTGGAATAAAAATTCAAACTATACACAAAACATTGCTTTAGATAAACTGATAACAAGTATTACAATACAATACATAATGTATATAATACTGCAACAAAAAGTAATACTAATATACAAAACGAATTTCAAACAATGCAAAACAAATGGGCTGCATTTATATAGCACTTTTCTAACCATTGGCAACCCATAGCGCTTTACAATATTGCCTCACATTCACCATTCACGCACACATTCACACACCGACGGCGGAGTCAACCATGCAAGGCGACAGCCAGCTCGTCGGGAGCAGTTAGGGTTAGGTGCCTCCTTGCTGAAGCACACCTCAACACTCTAGCTAGGAGGAGCCGGGGATTGAACCGGCAACCTTCAGGTTACCGGCTAACTCGCCCTAACTCCTGAGCTACTGACACCCCATCACGACAACTTTGATATAGTTATACATTTTACACCCAATATTGAATAACCACATTTCTTCATTGTGTAATAAGTTGAAGATGTAATTTATTTTAATCACAGTTCCTAACCTGTTCTCTTTATTGTGTTTGCAGGCTGCAGGGCTGTGATCTGTCAGAGAGATGCTGTGAAGCTCTGGCCTCAGTTCTCAGCTCCAACTCCTCTAGTCTGAGAGAGCTGGACCTGAGTAACAATGATCTGCAGGATTCAGGAGTGAAGCTGCTCTCTGCTGGACTGGGGAGTCCACACTGTACACTGGAAACTCTCAGGTCCATTTTACTCAATGGTCAGACAGTGCCGTGTTCTTTTTGGAAAAAGTCTTCCGAGTCAGGATCGCTTTAACACAATTTTTTTAGCGAAGGTTTGGACTAGCATACATGAAACAAAAGGAGGGGGATTTTACTTGCACATGTGGAGATACACATAGTAGGGCATTCAAAAGGATGCTTTTGAAGAATCACAGAAATATTAAGAAAAAAGTACCCATGCCTTACCATTTTAGCAGATCTGCCCACAAACTTCCTCTACACTTTGCATTCTTTTTTGTCGTCCTTTTTAACCAAATGCTGCCAGATCGATGACTTTGTTGCAATCAATGAGTTAGTAGCGGAGTAAAGGTTCAGTAAGTTAGGACTACCGGTCTTCCTTATGGGCCAGTTCAACGTTGAGAAACCCGGGGGTTTGACCTCATGTCTTATAAGTCTTATAGTTTATTAAACCATATGATTATTAAAACAGAAACTACAGAGCCTTCAACCTTATTTTTATTAATAATTAATGTTATTTCTTACACACATTATAGCCCTTCTCTCAAATATAAAACACATCAGTCTGCATTTGTCCCTCCCGGCCCTAAAATAATGGATTAAGAACCTCTTTGTTCTTATTAAAGGAACACCAGCTATTGTCCGACCAATGAGAATTTGGTCCAACAAGTGCATATCAATTAACCAGTCAACCAACCGACCAGAACTTGACAGCCCTAGAGATTATATAGGTACAGCTTTTATCAAACTTCCAGAAATCCTGTTTCTTGTTTTCTAGAAGAGTCCAGCAGCAGAGAGCAGACTCCCCTGGACCCAGATGTGTCTCCATGAAGAGTGACAGCTCTATGGATCCTCCTGTTGGGTTTAAAGATGGAAATCAGTCTATTGAGAAGAGGTGAGGATTCATCATATATTATAAAGGTACAGCTTCGATCAAACATCCATTAATCATGGTTCTTGTTTTCTTGAAGAGTCCAGAAGGAGAGAGCAGACTACCCTGGACCCATTTGTGTCTCCATGAAGAGTGACCACTCTATGGATCATCCTGGCCAGTTTAAAGATGGAAATCAGTCTATTGAGAAGATGTGAGGAATATCAAAGATCATAAAGATACAGCTTCTATTAAACGTCCATAAATCCTGGTTCTTGTTTTTCTCGAAGAGTCCAGCAGGAGAGAGCAGGCTCTTGTTATCAGACTTTACTGGTACTGATGTCTCCAAGTCAGGGAAAATTAAATTGTGTGTGTGTGTGTGTGTGTGTGTGTGTGTGTGTGTGTGTGTGTGTGTGTGTGTGTGTGTGTGTGTGTGTGTGTGTGTGTGTGTGTGTGTGTGTGTGTGTGTGTGTGTGTTCTCCAAAGAGACCAAGAGAGGTCAAAGGTCACCAGTGCTCAGTCTGTACAGCAGCATCAAACAGAGCTGGAGATGAACCAGGAGGAACTGGCTGACACACTAGGGGGCGGTAAGAGACTCTTACTTTGAAGACAGAGGAGACTATTATTTTGAAGGACAAAAGATATACTATCTTAAAAATTGAGAAAAAATTATATTTTTAAGGAGCAGTATTTTTCCTCTTTGGGGTTAGAGGGTGTCGGGTTAATGGGTATCAGGTTAATGGTTTCGTCCATATATGTAGAGTTATGGTGGGGGTATCAGGTTAAATGGTTTGATCCAGATAGGTAGGGTTATTGTGGGGTGTCAGATTGAATGGTTTGATCCAGATATTTAGGGTTATTGTGGGGTATCAGGTTTGACCAAGATCTGTAGGGTTATTGTGGGTCTATCAGATATAATAACATTAAACATAAATTGCAGTTCAACAGAATAAATCTGTGGAAGAGATGCAACACTATCTTGTTATATCAGCATGTCATTTTACACCAATTCATCACCATTCATCATTATTATTATTGTCATTAGACCAATCATATCGCTGTGGTAAAAACGAAAAGTCCTGAACATTTTGAATCTGTAACATGCAGTCTTTTTCACGACCAGCTTCTCCGACCACAAGTTATGAAGCCACATTAACATTAAACATTATACTGCAGTGCAGACCAACAGCAGAACAACTCAGTGGAAGTGATGAAACCCTGTCTTGTTGTATCAGCATAGCAAATCACTTTACACTGATTCACTATCATTATTACTATAATTAGACCAATCATATTGCTGTGGAAATAATAGTCCTTAACATTTTGAATCTCTAACATCGTCCTTCACAACCAGCTTTTCCGATCACAAGTAATGACACCACTAAATACCATGAAGATGATAACTTAACAGGAAATATTGACATGGTTCCACTGATCACCATCCAATAACTGATGTCATCTGTTCTTTTCTCATTTAGGATCTGCTGCTGTCGATTGCCAACGTAGAATCAAGTCTAATTTGAAGAAGAAGTTCAGGTGTGTGTTTGAGGGAATTGCTAAAGCAGGACAGCGAACAGATCTGAATGACTTCTACACAGAGATCTTCATCACAGAGAGAGGCAGTGGAGAGGTCAACAAGGAACATGAGGTCAGACTGATTGAAACAGCTTCCAGGAAACCAGCCAAGGAAGAAACACCAATCAGATGTGAGGACATCTTTAAACCCTTACCTGGAAACGATCAATCAATAAGAACAATGATGACAACTGGAGTGGCCGGCATTGGTAAAACCGTGTTAACACACAAGTTCACTCTGGACTGGGCTGAAGGCAAAACCAACCGGGACATACACTTCACATTTCCCCTAACTTTCAGAGAGCTGAATTTACTGAAAGGGAAAGAGTTTAGCTTGGTGGAACTGCTTCATCACCTCTATATTGACACCAAAAAAGCAGGAATCTGCAGATTCGACCATTTCCAAGTTGTCTTCATCTTGGATGGTCTGGATGAGTGTCGACTTCCTCTGGACTTCCAGAGAAACCCGATCTGGACGGATGTCACAAAGTCCACCTCGGTGGACGTGCTGCTGACCAACCTCATCAGGGGCGTCCTGCTTCCCTCCGCTCGCATTTGGATAACCACACGCCCTGCGGCAGCCAATCAGATACCTGCTGAGTGTGTTGACATGGTGACAGAGGTGAGGGGGTTCACCGACCAACAGAAAGAGGAGTACTTCAGGAAGAGATTCAGAGAGGAGAAGCTGGCCAGCACAATCATCTCCCACGTCAAGAAATCACGAAGCCTCCACATCATGTGTCACATCCCAGTCTTCTGTTGGATCACTGCTTCAGTTCTGGAGGACATCTTCAAAAAATCCCAGATCGAAGAGATGCCCAAGACCGTGACTCAGATGTACAGCCACTTCCTGAGGGTTCAGTCCCTACAGGGGGACAGGAAGTACCATGGGAGATCTGAAACAGATCCAGAATGGAGTTCAGAGAGCAGGGATATCATTGTTTCTCTTGGAAAACTTGCTTTTAACCAGCTGGAGAAAGGCAACCTGATCTTCTACGAGGCAGTTATGGCAGAGTGTGACATCAATATCAGAGCAGCCTCAGTCTACTCAGGAGTGTTCACCCAGATCTTTAAAGAGGAGTGTGGGCTGTACCAGACCAGGGTGTTCTGCTTTGTACATCTGAGCATCCAGGAGTTTCTGGCTGCCCTTTATGCCTTTCTGTCCTTCATCGATACTGGTGTCAATCTGCTCTCAGAAGAACCACCGACCTCCAGGAAAGATAAAAACCTCCTCCTCTACCAGAATGGTGTGGACAAGGCCTTACAGAGTGAGAACGGACACCTGGACCTGTTCCTCCGCTTCCTCCTGGGCCTCTCTCTGGAGACCAATCAGATTGTCCTACGAGGTCTGCTGGGACAGAAAAAAAGATCACTGACCACTCAGATCAAAACAGGTCTGCTGCGACTGACAGGAAGTAGGTCACAGACCAATAAGGGAACAGTCTCTTACATCAAGAAGAAGATAAAGGGAGATCTATCTCCAGAGAGAAGCATCAATCTGTTCCACTGTCTGAATGAGCTGAACGACTGTTCTCTAGTGAAGTATATACAACAGTACCTGACATCAGAAAGTCTCTCCGGAGAATCTCTCTCCCCTTCTCAGTGGTCAGCTCTGGTCTTCATCTTACTGACATCAGAAGAGGAGCTGGACGTGTTTGACCTGAAAAAATACTCTGCTTCAGAGGAGGGTCTTCTGAGGCTGCTGCCAGTGATCAAAGCCTCCAAAACATCTCTGTGGGTTCACTAATAACATGTATTACAATACACACTACACAATATAATTACAACTGGAATATAAGGTTAAATAATATGAAAAAGATCTCTGTAGGTTCATAAGAACATGTATTACTATTCTTCTCATAACAGAATAAAGTTGTAATAATATACAAAACATCTCTGTAGGTGTCCTTTTAACGTGTAATGTATTACAGTACACATAAGAGAATATTCACAACAATAGAATATAGAAGGAGTATTCATTTAAAAAACATTTTCAATCTCAACTAAACAAAAATGTAACATTTATACATCTAATTATTTAGTATTTTTTGTTAAACCAATAACATTCCTTCATTATTTAATAACTTAAAGATGTATGTTATTTTAATCACAGTTCCTGACCTGTTCTCTTTATTTTGTGTGAAGGCTGAATGGCTGTCATCTGTCAGAGAGATGCTGTGAAGCTCTGGCCTCAGTTCTCAGCTCCAACTCCTCTAGTCTGAGAGAGCTGGACCTGAGTACCA
Source organism: Gadus chalcogrammus (assembly GCF_026213295.1). Classification (NCBI taxonomy): domain Eukaryota; kingdom Metazoa; phylum Chordata; class Actinopteri; order Gadiformes; family Gadidae; genus Gadus; species Gadus chalcogrammus. Next base: position 19,032 of record NW_026613511.1, on the reverse strand, counting down.
ATGATCTGCAGGATTCAGGAGTGAAGCTGCTCTCTGCTGGACTGGGGAGTCCACACTGTACACTGGAAACTCTCAGGTTAGTTTTACCCAATGGTCAAACAGTTACAGCACAAGGCTCAATATCAGAAGATATTTAACAGATATACATCCATAAAAGTGCTCACGTAAAGTGAAGCAGCACGCAACTGACACCCCTAAGCTTAAAAATGCTGTCTTAGTTCTCGTGCTCGCAAAGTGTTTTCCTATTCGCTATGATATTTATTTTCCTCAAAACATAATATACATAATATTGGACTAAAAATTCAAATTATATGCAAAACATCGCTTTAGGTAAACTAATAACATGTATTAAAATACAATACATTACATACATAATACTGCCACAAAAAGTTATATTAATATACAAAAAGATTATGAAACACTGTAAATGGACTGCATTTATATCGTGCTTTTCTAACCCTTAGCCACCCGAAGGGCTTCACAATATTGCCTCACATTCACCATTCACGCACACATTCACACACCGACGGTGGAGTCAACCATGCAAGGCGACAGCCAGCTCGTCAGGAGCAGTTAGGGTTAGGTACCTTGCTCAAGCACACCTCAACACTCAACTAGGAGGAGCCGGCGATTGAACCGGCAACTTTCAGCTTACCAGCCAACCCGCTCTACCTCCTGAGCTACTGCCGCCCCTGCACAACAACTTTGATATAGTTATACATTTTACACCCAATATTGAATAACCAAATTTTCTTCATTATGTATTAAGTTGAAGATGTATGTCATTTTAATCACAGTCCCTAACCTGTCCTCTTCATTTTGTTTGAAGGTTGAAGCGTTGTGATCTGTCAGAGAGATGCTGTGAAGCTCTGGCCTCAGTTCTCAGCTCCAACTCCTCTAGTCTGAGAGAGCTGGACCTGAGTACTAATCGGCTGAAGGATTCAGGAGTGAAGCTGCTCTCTGCTGGACTGGGGAGTCCACACTGTACACTGGAAACTCTCAGGTCAGTTTTACCCAATGGTCAAACAGTTACACCACAAGGTTCAATATCAGAAGACATTTAACAGATTTACAAACATAAAAGTGCACACGTAAAGTGAAGCAGCACGCAACTGACACCCCAAAGCGGACAAATGCTGTCTTTGTTTTCGTGCTCGCAAAGTGTTTTCCTGATCGCTATGATATTAATCTCCTCCAAACACAATATACACAATATACATAATATTGTGTGTATTTTTCTAATATTATTCTAATTGTATACAAAACATTGCTTTATATTAACTAATAACATGTATTACAATACACTTCATAATACTGCAACAAAAAGTAATACTAACATACAAAACGATTTTGAAACACTGCAAAACAAATATAAATGGCCTGTATTTATCTAGCGCTTTTCTAACCATTGGCCACCAAATGCGCTTTACAATATTGCATCACATTCACCATTAACACACCGACGGCGGAGTCAACCATGCAAGGTGACAGCCAGCTCGTCAGGAGTAGTTAGGGTTAGGTGCCTTGCTCAAGGACACCTCAACACTCAGCTAGGAGGAGCCGGGGATTGAACCAGCAACCTTCAGGTTACCAGCCAACCCGCTCTACCTCCTGAGCTACTGCCGCCCCTTCACAACAACTTTCATATAGTTATACATTTTACACCCAATATTGAATAACCACATTTTCTTCATTATGTATTAAGTTGAATATGTATGTTTTTTTATTCACAGTTCCTAACCTGTTCTCTTTATTTTGTTTGAAGGTTGAAGGGCTGTCATCTGTCAGAGAGATCCTGTGAAGCTCTGGCCTCAGTTCTCAGCTCCAACTCCTCTAGTCTGAGAGAGCTGGACCTGAGCACCAATGATCTGCAGGATTCAGGAGTGAAGCTGCTCTCTGCTGGACTGGGGAGTCCACACTGTACACTGGAAACTCTCAGGTCAGTTTTACTCAATGGTCAAACAGTTACACCACAACGTTCAATATCAGAACACATTTAACAGATTAACATCCATGAAGTGCGCACGTAAAGTGAAGCAGCACGCAACTGACATCCCCAAGCGCACAAATGCTGTCTTAGTTCTCGTGCTCGCAAAGTGTTTTCCTAATCGCTATGATATTTATTCTACTCAAAACATAATATACATAATATTGGAATAAAAATTCAAACTATACACAAAACATTGCTTTAGATAAACTGATAACAAGTATTACAATACAATACATAATGTATATAATACTGCAACAAAAAGTAATACTAATATACAAAACGAATTTCAAACAATGCAAAACAAATGGGCTGCATTTATATAGCACTTTTCTAACCATTGGCAACCCATAGCGCTTTACAATATTGCCTCACATTCACCATTCACGCACACATTCACACACCGACGGCGGAGTCAACCATGCAAGGCGACAGCCAGCTCGTCGGGAGCAGTTAGGGTTAGGTGCCTCCTTGCTGAAGCACACCTCAACACTCTAGCTAGGAGGAGCCGGGGATTGAACCGGCAACCTTCAGGTTACCGGCTAACTCGCCCTAACTCCTGAGCTACTGACACCCCATCACGACAACTTTGATATAGTTATACATTTTACACCCAATATTGAATAACCACATTTCTTCATTGTGTAATAAGTTGAAGATGTAATTTATTTTAATCACAGTTCCTAACCTGTTCTCTTTATTGTGTTTGCAGGCTGCAGGGCTGTGATCTGTCAGAGAGATGCTGTGAAGCTCTGGCCTCAGTTCTCAGCTCCAACTCCTCTAGTCTGAGAGAGCTGGACCTGAGTAACAATGATCTGCAGGATTCAGGAGTGAAGCTGCTCTCTGCTGGACTGGGGAGTCCACACTGTACACTGGAAACTCTCAGGTCCGTTTTACTCAATGGTCAGACAGTGCCGTGTTCTTTTTGGAAAAAGTCTTCCGAGTCAGGATCGCTTTAACACAATTTTTTTAGCGAAGGTTTGGACTAGCATACATGAAACAAAAGGAGGGGGATTTTACTTGCACATGTGGAGATACACATAGTAGGGCATTCAAAAGGATGCTTTACCTGGAGTGTTCTAGCCCTCTGGGCTATGGGTTGTAACTTTAATACTGGGCAGGCGTGGACTTAGTTATGTGCTCTGATTGGCTAAGCATGGTGCTGAACTCCCGCATCTCTGGATGTTGGATGTGTCTCTATGCTGCTCCCTTGTGGCTATGTGTTGGCATTACAACTTGCTTTGTGGTATGGTGCTGACCCCTAGTGGCTATGTGTTGGCATTGCAATTTGTTATGTGGCCCTGAACTTCTGAGTTCGCCGAACACCTGGGCCGCTCGTATCTGTAGAAATGATACGTGAATGAATGGCTTCTTGTATGGGCCGGACTCCTCCCTAGGAGCCGGAGGACATATGTGGCCTGTTGGTATGAATGTGTGAATTACGTAACAACAGTTACACCACAAGGTTCAATATCAGAAGACATTTTACAGATTTACATCCATTAAAGTGTGCACGTAAAGTGAAGCAGCACGCAACTGACACCCCCAAGCGCACAAATGCTGTCTTAGTTCTTGTGCTCGCAAAGTGTTTTCCTATTCGCTATGATATTTACTTTCCTCAAAACACAATATATGTACTATTTAAATTAACCTTCTAATTATATGCAAAACATTGCTTTAGATAAACTAACAACATGTATTACAATACAATACATAATATACATAATACTGCAACAAAAAGTAATATTAATATACAAAATGATTTCCAAACACTGCAAAATAATTGTTAATGGACCGCATTTATATCGTGCTTTTCTAACCATTGGCCACCCAATGGGCTTTACAATATTGCCTCACATTCACCATTCACACACACACACACATTCACGTTCACACACCGACGGCGGAGTCAACCATGCAGGGCGACAGCCAGCTCGTCGGGAGCAGTTAGGGTTAGATGCCTTGCTCAAGCACACCTCAACACTCAGCTAGGAGGAGCCGTGGATTGAACCAGCAACCCTCAGGTTACCAGCCAACCCGCTCTACCTCCTGAGCTACTGCCTCCTCTTCAGGACAACTTTGATATAGTTATACATTTTACACCCAATATTGAATAAGCACAATTTCTTCATTATGTAATAAGTTAAAGATGTAAGCTATTTTAATAACAGTTCCTAACCTGTTCTATTTATTTTGTGTGAAGGCTGAAGGGCTGTGATCTGTCAGAGAGATGCTGTGAAGCTCTGACTTCAGTTCTTAGCTCCAACTCCTCTAGTCTGAGAGAGCTGGACCTGAGTACCAATGATCTGCAGGATTCAGGAGTGAAGCTGCTCTCTGCTGGACTGGGGAGTCCACACTGTACACTGGAAACTCTCAGGTCAGTTTTACTCAATGGTCAAACAGTTACACCACAAGTTCCACATCAGAGGATGGTTATATAACTCAACTTATAACTCAGTACCTGTGATGGCTGCATCCATGATTTTGTATCATTGCAGATGTAACACCTTTTGTTTAGGTGGATATTCTAATACATCCATATGCCTGCAACCTTTCAGTTATAAATATAAAAATGAGCTCAAAATATAATAATATTGCCCCCCCACTGTCCCCCGTATACGTGATAGTTTAGAGCAGGGTGAAGTATAGGGGGTCTTTGGAGGGTCTTACCCCTAGCTGGACACCTCAGACCCCCTGAAAGCCTCAACAGAAACATTTTGGAGGGTCTCTGGAAAGATATAAAAAAAATGATTTGAAACTTGCAATTGTCACACAAAACGTGTTTTAAAGCTTAATATATCCAGTACTTATTATCTTAATTGCTAATTCTTTACTCACAAATATGAATAGGATACAGAATAACATTGTTATATTGTGTACTCAGTGATTAGACAAACTCATTAAAGCTCTATTCATTATGAACTAATAAATAAGGAAAGCCAAGGATTAATACTTGTTAATTTATAGTTAAGTCAAGCTGTATTTCAACAGCTGTAAGCTAGGGATGGGAATTGAAAATAATTTCACGATTCCGATTCTCCTTATCGATTCGATTCCTTCTCGATTCTCGATTCTTATTGGGTGAGAAAATAAATACAAATTTGTTTGTTGCTATTAACTCTCTTTAATATCTGATCTGAAGTGCGTCTAGTATTAGGAAATTGTAAATTTTCACATTAATTGGTCTAGACAAAAAAAGTGATATGTTTGGCTTTTTAAGCCCAAATGCCATCATTGTGTGTAATTAAACTACAAATAAAGACTGAAAACAGTGAAGTAAGAGCTTGTGCCTTTTGGAATATTAACAGTGCTCATTTGCATTCAACTTGTAACAAAATTCATTTGACATAAAAAAAAAACAAAGACGTCTTCTGTAAAGAGACGGTGGATCGGTAATATAAGGTAATAAAATTACTAATTTTTAATACATATGAATTCAGTTAGGTATTCATTCCAGATTACGTATTCATACCCTTTATACTACTCCAATTACTATATAGCACTGTTATAATACATATATATATGTATATATACATATGTATATATACATATATATATATATATATATATATATATATATATATATATATATATATATATATATTAGTGCTGTCAGTTAAACGCGTTATTAACGGCGTTAACGCAAACCAATTTTAACGGCGTTAATTTTTTTATCACGCGATTAACGCAATTAATTAATTAATTTAAATTATTATTATCATTATTTTTTTTTTCTTTTGGTTCAAAACAAAGAAGCAGTAGCCTGACTTCTCTGTTCAAGGCACTATGTTTGTATGTTCATCGTTTAATTGCACTATAGGCTTTTTTTTGTATCGTCCTGTTTTGATCAGTATATGCAAATGTTGTTATCAGTAAAATAAATAATTGCACAAGGCAAGCCGATGCACCTCTCCATGTTGATAAGAGAATTAAAATGAGAAAAATTAATGGGACAAAGAATTCAAGGGATATTTAGCAGAGAAAAAAATGTGATTAATCGCGATTAATCATGAGTTATTTGCGGTATTAATGCGATTAAATATTTTAATCGCTTGACAGCACTTATATATATATATATATATATATACACACACACACACACACATTTAGCATTAATAACATATGGCCTCCCGATAGCTCCGCTGCTGTTTGACTAAATTGCGTCGCTAGTTAGTAGTGTATAAAACACACGACTTTCCTGCAAAGGAATTGCATGCTGTGTAGCCAAATGTTTCTGCATATTGGAGGTATTTACCCCCTTTGACGAAATGGAAACTATACAATTGTTGCAAATGGACATATTGTCATCTTTTCGCGTGAAATACAACCAAGCTTTAGAGCGCTTCTGCCTCGGCGCCTGCTTGCTGCGTTCTGAACGAAAACAAGGCGGCACATGTGTGACGTCGTGACGCATTTGGAATGACCGGAACCGATAAGTGGAATCGTTAAGCAGGCATGCTAACGATTCCGAGGAATTGCTTCACTGGGTACCGGTTCTGAATAAGGACTGGTTCTCGATTACCATCCCTACTGTCAGCAGTGGTGTAGTGGTGCTGGGATAAGTGGGGATACTCTAAATGTCTTAAAGGGATACTTCACCGGTGGAGATAAGAAGGTTATATGAAGTAAATAATTCTTTGTAGCCTATTATAAATGTGCAAAAAAAATCGAAATCGGTTCATCCTAGCCTGAGAAAAGGCAGAAAGTGTCTCTCTGGCTCAAAAGTAAGAAATCCTCCAACTACAACAGTGCATTGCGCTCGCTGCACCGCCCGCCTGTTTCCATTTGGAGGGGGAAGGACCCATGGTCCTAGTGCAAGTCGTAGCGCGACTGGTTTTGGTGTTAATGCCCTGTGTGCCCTTTGAATACCCAATTCAATATCCTCCGACATTCCCAGCTCCTTGGGAATTAATTTATCCACATAATCAGCAATTCACGTGTCTCCCTCAACCCCTTCCTTTAGTCCCCAGATTTGAATATTGCTTCTCCTTGAAATCCCGTCCTAGTCGGTTAATTTCACTTGTAGCCTATTTTGTTGTTCGAGTGAAGTAGTGGAATGTCCTGTACCCATAGGCATCGATTACGGGGGGGACGGAGGGCACCTGTTCAAACTCGCACACAACGTATAACTGATCACTGTTTTGATTGTTTTTTTGTTTTGTTTTGTCTTGTTTTTGTTTTATTTATTTCTTATTGCTTATGTTTATTTATTTATTTATTTTTTCCACAATGTCTTGTTTTTTTTTAAAAAATGTATGATGACTATATGCTCTGTAAGGTGACCTTGGGTGTTTTGAAAGGCGCCTCTAAATTAAATGTATTATTATTATTATTATGTCCCCCCCATTATTTGAAATACGAATTTTGTCCCCACCACTTTAAAAAATGTGCAAACCAATTGCGACTGAAAAAATCCCCACATACTCAACCGAAGAGTCTAAAATCATCCGATAGGCGCGCACGAAGAAATCATTTAGTAGATAGACCTACCTAATAAACCGTTGGAACACACAAGACCGGAACCCATAGCAACGCCGGTAAACAAACCCCGACTCCCGAGAAGCCCAATCCCTATGAGCTCCCCGCGCTACGACCATCCGGAGCCACACAGAGCTTTTGGCCGTGATATTATCTATACAATTATATTATATTATATACTATCATATATAGAGCTCTGCGAGTCGCAAACGGCAACAATCACTTTCTCCTCCATGCTGCAGTTCACCCCGGACTGCACTGCACTGAGTTTGACGGTTGAACGCTGATTGCTGTTACGTTACACATGTCACTCAGTGGCCACGCTGTTGAACGCTGATTGGCTGTCATCACGCGAAATTCGTGTCAAAGTTGAAATATTTCAACTCGAGCGAATTTGTTGAGCCACAAATCCTCGTGAACGCGCTCGCCTGTGCACGGCGAAAGTGTGTCGCGACAAATCAAAGCAAATCAAAAAAATTCCCCCAATACGCGTCTATACGTTCACTTTGTATGGGATCTTGTTGCCCCGTCGCAGCTAGTAATGCATTGTATAGATTGCAGCTAGTATCAGCTACACACGGTGCGATTGCTATGCCAATGTGGGTTATAGTTGTTTTGTCTGATTGAGATATTTGACGACTTGGAGCCTGGTAGGCCTATCCGGACATAAATATGTTCTCGCATAACCTGTGTGATTATCCTAAACTGTAGGGGATTTTATTTGCGGGCAATTTGCTTATGTTGTTGCAACGAGTGAAGTCTACATTGGTCCTTCACAAGTGTATACTGGTGGTCAGGATTTGGCAGATGCAATTCTCCTCTGGGCGCTTGTTTTTTTTCTTTTGTTTTTTAATGCAGCATCACATATGCTACCAGCAGCCCTTGCTCGTCTTCAAAAGGCTGATGCTCAGTACCTCGTTTCCTCGTACCCCCTTTACAGTCTGGCATTGTTTGTCTGGTAAACTTTTTTGATGTCAAGATAATTGTTAAATTGCCAACACTGTTCTTTGTCCTGTGTGTATTAGTATTACATATCCCGAGCCAATACCCTGGTGTTTCCAACACCGTTTTGAAAAACAAGCCGAAACACAAACTGTTTTCAACTTATTGTTCGAATAGGATTTTCAACACCTGACAATACACTGTAGAGCAGGGGTTAGACTTTCTTCTAGGATCTCAATTTCATTATTTTGTGCCCGCATGTAAACGTCCACGTTTCCTCTCGGAGGCTTCCATCCCCTGCTTCATCTCCTCCATTTGCTTGCCAATTTTGTCCAATTTGGATCCATTCTGTGCTCGGCAATATCCATTTTAGCCTGTTTCTTGTCCAGACCAGCCTGTAAGCTAGCCTGTAACTCAGACACCCAGCTTGGTTGGTTGGCATTGCTAGCTACCTCTGCGCTAGCCCGGAGCACCTGTTCGCCTTCTACCTCGTTGTGCATATCTCCCGTCTGTTTCCCTGCTTTCTTCTTTTTCTCTTTTACCTTTCCACTTTGAGAAGTACTCATGACCTATATTATTCAAAGTTCAAGTTGTAGCTTTAGTTTTCTTTTTAGTTTTTTTGCTCAATTGGTCGAGAGTGCCTCTCGTTTGATACCTATCGTCTCATTACCATACCGGAAGTCAGAACTGGCTCTTTTTATGGACATTTCCTGGAGTTATTTTAAATCTTTAGTTATCTGACCTCTAAGTAAGTCATATTTTAAAGATCTAGTGTATTGACATTTAATTAAACTAATAAAACATGTCTTATGAAAAATTTCAAATAAGAAATGTATCACTGTTCCTTACATGTTGTTTTTTTATTGTTTGTGTGAAGGATGAATGGCTGTCATCTGTCAGAGAGATGCTGTGAAGCTCTGGCCTCAGTTCTCAGCTCCAACTCCTCTAGTCTGAGAGAGCTTGACCTGGGTACCAATGATCTGCAGGATTCAGGAGTGAAGCTGCTCTCTGCTGGACTGGGGAGTCCACACTGTACACTGGAAACTCTCAGGTCAGTTTTACTCAATGGTAAAACAGTTACACCACAAGTTCCACAACAGAGGACGGTTATGTAACTCAGCTTATAACTCAGTACCTGTGATGACCACGTCCATGATTTTTTATCATTGGAGATGTAGCACCTTTTGTTTAGGTGGATATTCTAATACATCCATATGCCTGCCACCTTTCAATTATAAATAGAAAAATGAGCTCAAAGTATAATAAAATTGTCCCCCATATACGGACGGTGATAGTTTAGAGCAGGGTGAAGTACAGGGGGTCTTTGGAGGGTCTTAACCCCCAGTTGGACACCTCAGACCCCCTGAAACCCTCAACAGAACGGTCCTCTGTAAAAATACAAAATAAATGATTCAAAACTTGCAATTGTCGCTCAAACTGTGTTTTATATCATAATATATCCAGTAGAGGTGTGCACGGATACACGTGTACACGTTTAACCGGTTAGTAAATCATAACCGCTTAGGAAAAATGAGTAAAAGAAAAAACGTAAAAAAAATAAATAATCACTGCACCATTCGTTTAAATGGGAATAGCGACGGTCTATACTTTCAACATAAAGTGTACATATTTATAATTTAACATTCGTCCCAGCCTTTATACCACGGATACTATAGGGTCTATAGCAGGTGTGTCAAACTCAAATACCCAGTGGGCCGAAATAAAAAAATGGGTCCAAGTCGAGGGCCGGACATGTTCAATATTTATTATGAACTTAAGTTTTACCCATATTGAATCTGAAAGTGTCCTAAAGCTTAGGCTTATTAGCTATTGCAATAAGATCGATTCATTTTTAGGCCTATACATGAACTCAGCCTTAGTTTTACACACACACATATATATATATATATATGTGATTTGATCTAACTCAGATCAAATTTCAAAATAAAATAAAGAAGACACTTCTCATGCCTCTCAAATTGAAAATCCAAGCAATAAGATTTATTTATTTGTAGGCCTAAACATGAAATCAGCCTTAGTTGTAAACATATGTTATCTGAAACAAGGAGTCTCAGATCAATTTTCAAAATAAAATAAAGAAGACACTAATTGTCATGCCTCTCTCATTGAAAATCCAAACATTAAGATTTATTTATTTGTAGGCCTAAACATGAACTCAGCCTTAGTTTTACACATAGAAATAGATATGTAATCTGAAACAAGGAATCTAACTCAAATCAAATTTCAAAATACAATAAAAAAGACACTAATTTCCCATTACTCAATTAAAATCCAAACATATACAAAAGTGCAAAAATGAAACCTATGCTACATTAAAGCTCAGTTTACTGCACTGTGATTTGCCCTGGTGCCTGAACCAGACACTTGACATCTCTTCTTCGACGCAAGTTCCTCAAAGTTTGGGGTCAGGCTCTGAGCTGAGGAAATCCTCAGGATTGAGTGAAGGTGTTCATCAGTGAGACAACTCCTGTGTGATGTTTGTTCAACTTCATTACAGAGAAAAGTTGTTCACATAGGTATGTGCTACCAAACATAGAGAGCATTTGAGCAACTTGAGCACGCAGCTGGGGCATTGTGTCAGGGATGAAACCTGGAAACTGTGCAGCACTAACAGCGTCATACTTCGACCTGAGTGTGTCGCTACATTGGAGCTCGATCAGCTCCATTTGGAGGTTGGTTGGTGCGCTTTCCACGTCAACTGCAAACGGATTACTGAGCAGTTCAAACCTACTCTATTGGGCTTCAAAGTCGGCAAATCGGCGTGTGAAGTCGACGCAAGTCGTAAAGTCTCACAAGTCGGCGCTAGTCGTAATGTCTCACAGAAACGCCCATTCACACCAAAACCCTTGGTCCCGGAGCTCTGTTGTGTCTTTCCCTTTGCTTTCCATGAACTGAAATATTTCCTCACGCATGGCTAGGCTACTAGGCTACTTCAGGTGATAAACAGTATCATGCTGCAGCAGTAAACATTCTAGACTAGAGGGCTGCAGGTAGTGGGGGATGGGCTCGCGCTTGCGGGCCTCGATTGACGTATACCAGCGCGGCGGGAGTGCATTGTGGGACTTGCAGTTTTAATGCTGAAATGCGATAAACCGGCGGGCCAGTTCTGATAGACATTAGATATTATCTGGCGGGCCAAATTAAATTACACCGCGGGCCGGATTAGGCCCGCGGGCCTTGAGATTGACAGCTATGGTCTATAGCATATAACCGCGTTTTCTGATTACAGTTTAATGTAACAGTAAGCTGACAACATCCTATTTAACGCCGCAACTGCAAATGAACCACACATAGATAACCATGGCAACCGGTCAAACAAATGTTCTTTTTGCGATCATTCTGCTAGCGCATCCGCCGTGTTGATAAACAAATAATCCTCCTGTGGCGCAACTGCGGTCCACTTTAAAAAAAATAATAATAATTAATTAAGAAACGGTTAACCGTGTACACGAAAAAGTAGGGGTCGTGTAAACGTTTACAATCTTTTGTAACCGTTCACACCCCTGATATCCAGTACTCATTATCTTAATTGCTAATTCCTCATCCAAAAATATGGTCCCTTCAATGGACCAGGAAGTGCTTCATAGAAGGACCTTCTACGTCATCAAGGCAACGCCACTTGTGTTTGGAGGAGGACGTTCACTAAGTGGTTGGCAGACTGGAAAAACACAAGATTTTACACGCGTATGTGTGTGTGTGTGTGTGTGTGTGTGTGTGTGTGTGTGGTGTGTGTGTGTGTGTGTGTGTATGTGTAGCTTGTCTGGCTGCCTGGTCACACAGGAAGGCTGTGCTTCTCTGGCCTCAGCTCTGAGCTCCAACCCCTCCCATCTGAGAGAGCTGGACCTGAGCTACAATCCCCCAGGAGACTCTGGAGCTGCACTGCTCTCTGCTGGACTGGAGGATCCACGCTGGAGACTGGACACTCTCAGGTATGGAGAGGACAGCTCACCACTCAGGGACAAAGTCTCATACAAGGATTCATGCTGCTGCTAGATGAAGTGGTTTGAAAAGGCAGCTGTCACTCATGTTGTGTAGAACGTGATGAGACAGCAGATGATGAAGGTGAATGTTTCAACATGCTGCTCTCACTTTGTTTCCCCCCCAGTGTGGAGCATGGTGCAGTGTGGAGGCTGAAACCAGCTCTAAAGAAGTGTAAGTGTCTGTTTGATTCATCACATCACACACTCACTATTGAGATGGAAAGTCCATCCACACAGCAGGAAGTGAGATCACATCCTACTGGGAATGAAGACTGACATCATGTATCTTACGTGTATTAATTAGGGGTGTAAATCTCTGGTTTCATCACGATACGATATTATATCGATTCATTGGACAACGATACGATATTTGCCGATATCAAAAGTCTGCCGCGATACGATTTCGATTCAGGGGCATGCGATCGATATGAGACGATATCATATGCCCATTTAACACAACCTCTTACAATCACATCAACTCAAATCAACTTAATTATATTTTCATCATTTTATTTCTTTGCTCTTCCGGATATTTAAAACAAAAAAATCAATTTTTAATACAAATAATAAAGTGCCACATAATTGCATTTAAGCGCCAAAGGTTTTTTATGGCTTAAATTAAAGAGCCTGTAATGATCTTTCATTTTGAACGTAGACCATTCCCAACCTATCTGTGTGGATAGTTTTCTTCTAAAAACAAAACATCCCTCGGAATCATCTTGGCTGTTAAAATAAGCCGTCCGTGTTGCCAGATTGGGCACATTTTTCAGCCCGATTTGGCTACTTTTTATCACGTTAGGCTGGAAAAACGGGACATATGCGAAACTAGACATCCTCGCGCTCACACATGTGCTCGCTGTTGCCTCGTTTAACCGGTGAATGGATACGAGCGGCTTGGCGCTTTGCGCAGAAATAGTTTCACAAACACCCGCGAAAGGAGATATATAATAATAAAAGGGTGTAATACTGCGATATGCATCGATGTTTGGCCGTTGCATCGATGCAGTTGGATCGTTCGCCTATCAATCGATGTATCGATCTACATCGATGTATCGTTACACCCCTAGTATTAATACTGTCCACCATCACAGTGGACCTGCTTGTATAAAACCCAGCAGGTATTACATTGATATATTATGTATTGGATAGTGTAGTGATTAATTTCATACATAATCATGATAATCATCATGAAGCTAACGTCTGGGCTCGGGGGAGGGGGGGGGCGGTGGGTGAGAGGGGGGGTGACGGGGCTGGGGGGGGCGGTGATGGGGCGGTGGGGGTGCTGAGTGGGGGCTGAGGTCCCGTCCCGGATCCCGGACTATAATGAAACTAATGTAACAATAGAGTAACTATAACATCACATGACCCCGCCTCCCCCCCTCCTCACATTACTGAGGTGGGGGGAGGGGGGGGTGCTGGGGGGGTGCTGAGGGTCCCGGTCCTGGGTGAGGGGGGGCTGATGGGGAGGAGGCTGAGGAGGGGGAGGGGGGCTACGGGGGGCGTTGAGGGGAGTGGGCTGAGGAGGGGGGGGGGGCTACGGGGGGCGGTGGGGGGAGGGGGCTGAGGTGCGGTGAAGGCGGGGTCTGAAGCAATAGTGTATCTATCATCACATGATACATAGATCCCCTCCCCCCCACAAGTCATGTTCAGGAGAACAGTACTAGTGATGAATGAGTGTATTCATAACACTGTTGTTGAACTTTTCATAACGTTGTTGTTGATGTATTCATAAGATTGTTGTTGATGTTTTCATAACGTTATTGTTGAGGTGTGTGTATCTATGAATGTGTACATATGTGTATGTATGTGTTCATATCTATGTATTGTGGTAACCCGGTGCTCGGTTGGGCCGGGTTCCACGGGTAAACAACACTTTGGTGTGCGGGATACGCCATTGCAGGCATTTATTTACAATCAACTTAAATCAAACAACGAAGGAGACGCGGTCTCTAGGGCCTCCGTGGGCCTCTAGGCTCTCTCGCACCAGAGCGCTACCTTCTTCCTTGCTCTCCCGTGCCGTGCTGTGCCGTCCTGGACCTCCTTTTAAGATGGCTCCTCTGCCACCGGCCAGGTGTCCACCAATCACCCTGATTGGGGAGGCGAAAGGGATGCTCTCCGTCGCCGGCTGGTGGGGGGGGTGGTATACCCCGTCCTTCACGGACCCTCGGGCCCGTCCAGGCCGAGGTTTACGTGGCGGGATGCCACAGTATATGTACACAGAGCGCAGAAGAACAGTACTAGTGATGATGATGATGATGATGATGAGGATGAAGAATGGTTCCGCAGCTCATCATGTCTGGTTCTCCCTCAGATGCCTGTGACCTCACACTGGACCCCAACACGGCCGGCAGATACCTCTCTCTGTCCGAGGACAACAGAAAGGTGACGTGGGTTAGAGAGGACCAGTCGTATCCGGATCACCCAGACAGATTTGACTCCTGGCCCCAGGTGTTGGGTAGAGAGGCTCTGACTGGCCGCTGTTACTGGGAGGTAGAGTGGGAAGGATGGGTTTTTATAGGAGTGACATACAGAGGAATCACAAGGAGAGGAGGGGGTGTTGACAGCCAGCTTGGACTGAACAACAAGTCCTGGGGTCTTTATTGTTCTGATGGTGGTTACTCTGCCCGGTACAACGGTAGAAGAAAGCCCTCCCTCTCCCCCCCGCTGGCTCCACCAGAGTAGGAGTTTATCTGGACCGGCCTGCTGGCTCTCTGTCCTTCTACAGAGTGTCCCCAGGTGGAGGAGGGTCCTCAGACACACTGACACACCTCCACACCTTCTGGTCCTCCTTCACCGAGGAGGACCTCCTCCCGGGGGTGGCGGTACGGGGGGCCCTAGGGGGGTCCTCAGCCTCTCTGTGTCGGTTCTAGAAAAACAAAACAGCCGCGGTGCCCCGGGGCCCCGCAGCCCCCTCTGCCCCGGCGCGCACACAAACGAACACGCACAGGCACGCACGCACACACACACACCTACACATACACACGTACACGTTCACACACACATAAAAAAAACACATACGCACACACACACACACACATAGGGCCCTATCTTGCATCCGGCGCAAGTGACTTAGTCACTGGCGCAGAGCGTTCTTTTCCCACCACCGCCACTCGCCGGTAAATTAGGGATTGATCATGCGCCCCAAGGGGCGGTTCGGCGGAAGGAGGAGGCGTGTTCTGGCGCAAACGGTATTTTGCCGTTTCTGAATACCATTGTGCTACTGACCAGGAAATACCTGGTTTAAAGTCAGTGGCGCGTTGTTCAGATGCTATTTTAAGGGTGCATGCATACATGCGCATGCGATGCATACGGATTGCTTGTGAACCTCGCGCATACACTTTGCTTCTCCGATCTACCTAGCCGCACATTCTTGGTAAATTATTTGGGAAAGAACAGCTGATGCAGCGGTAATAAGTTGTACTTTTAAATCAATGCATCTGCAAACCAGGGATTAAAATTAACGACGTCCCGTCGTCCCGGGGACGTAATTAATTGTCATCGGGAGGATTTTTATTCTCTCTCGGGTCGACTTCGGGACGAAGAGAATTTTGCGGGCAGTGACTTCATTTTTCTGTTTAAGTTTTCAACACTTTCTGTGATGTTCGCGATCGGTGGAAAATACTTATTTAATGGAAAGGGCTTCGTTCAATTGGTTGGCGCGCTCGCGTTTGTGTTGTTCAGTGAGACAGCGGGTGTAAAATCCCCCGTTCGTCAGGCTTTCTTGGTTCACTGGAGAAGGCGGGGCTGCGCACGGAGTCAAAAAGAGACTTCCCGATCTCCAGCCTATGCTGCAGAGCGAATTTAAATCGCCGGCAGAACGGCCTGGGGGTCTTACTCTAACACCGTCATTTATCTCAATTTAATTTATCTAAATTTCATATAGGCTACATAGCAGCTGCATTTCACATTAATCGCAATTATTACATGGGTCTTCTCAATGACATGGAACGCTCCGTTCGCTTGCAATGGGACCTTCACAACTTCCGGCGGTGAATTATATTTGATAATTCACCGTTGCTAAGTATAATCATGAATATGATTGACCGCTGTCAAGGAAAACAACAGATTTTTCGCCTCTAATGAAGTCTCACTCCGCAAGTACCGGTAACTTGTCAACCCCAGCGTCTTCGGTTGCTAAGCGACGTCAACGTCTTTGGCGGACTATTTCTCTGCTGATCAACACTATGAATGCTGGTGGTATCAAATAAATTGTAAAAAGACACACCATGTGAAGTTATTGTTTCGTTTTGGCAAGTAGCCGTGTAATAAGCGGGATATGTAGAGAACATCGCCGGTCATGATTGAAAATAAGCCCCTTCAGGGCGAAGCAAGTTCGCCCTGTCGGGGCTTATTTTCCCGATAATTACCGGCGTTCTATACACTATCCCTTTTTACATTCCTGCTGCTTCGGGTTTGCCTTTGTAGGTGCATTGAGAGGATGAGCGGGCGAATCCGCTGTCAGTGCGTGTGCATGATACGCAGGTTTATCCAATAAGTGGTAGTGTACCCGCGCACCATTGGCATGTAGGCCTATGCGCGCTTGTCTCTGTGTGCGTCTGTGAACGAGAATGACAGGGAGAAAGATTGCTACGCGGAGATGTACGAACGGAACGATATTTATATTTCAAAATCGCTAAAACGCAGAATCAATTTGTGGCGCTCAGTGTTGATTCTGTGGCGCTGCGTCACACATTGTTCTATGTAACGCTCACACACACACACACACACACACACTGTGGTCACGTAGATAGACCACAGTTCTGCGAGGGTGTTGCTTGTCATCTGGAAATAAATATATTATTTCATCAACAAAATGTGTTTTATTATATTATCAGTAGGCCTAAGTAACGACTCAAAATGTAAAACATATTTATGGGAAAAATTCGGGACGTTTGGGGACAGTTCAAAATGTTTTTCGGGACGTTTCCGGGACGGTGGTGAAAAAAAGTTAATTTTAACCCCTGCTGCAAACACCGTACAGCAAACACATATTTTCTTGACAGAGACATCGTGTAGGCCTACATGCCCATAACTTTTAGGATGAGTATTTGATCGTGAAAAACATTGTTTTACCGCGAGAGTGAGTGTTAAATAGAACGAACGAATGAATGCGGCGCGCGCGTGTGTGCTCTGTTTAAACACACGCAAACTAAACACGTAACGCATAATACAATCAATGGCAATGTCTATTACCGCGGGGACACATGCATATTAGGATAGCATACAATACTGATAAGAAACAATGTTTATAATGTATTGCGTATATCATTAAATAGAACCACAGTTACCGCATATCATATTATTTATACATTTTCTTTGCCGAAATGTATTTGAGGACTCAGTATTTCTGAAGTTGGGAAGAAAACCCCTTATTCCATGTGTGAATTAGGCCATATTATTTGGCAATAAACTGAGCCATTTGCAGTTTGAAATTCATGTGCTTCTGTCTCATCGGAGACTGCAGACGCGCTGTCAAAATATCAACTCGTCCGATTCAAATGCGCTCATGGCTCTTAAAGGGGATGGGAGCTGGCACTCTCATTGGTTTGTTGGACGTTACGCCCAAACCACACCTACGGGTAACTAGGCTGCTTCAGACCAACCCTTTTGACACTTGCGCCGCGACGCAAGTGTCCTTTATCCGCCTGTAAAATAGCGATAGCGCCGTAGAACCGCCCACAAAGCTACTTGCGCTTTGCGCTTCCCACTTGCGTTTCAGACCGTTAAATTAGGGCCCATAGTCTCTCTCTCTCTCTCCCCCCCCCTCTCTCTCTCTGTCTCTGTCTGTCTCTGTCTCTGTCTCTCTCTCTCTCTCTCTCTCTCTCTCTCTCCTCTCTCTCTCTCTCTTCTGGTATAGCATGATAAACCATGAAAAGGCTTTTAAGATCTCCCATAGTTAGATAAGCACATTTATTATTTGAAATGTATATAAAATACCTATATGTTTGTATATTTTAGACTTCACCAGTTTTGGTCTTAAGGGCTCTGATATCATCATTTTGTCATAATCCTGATTTATGACCTGATTTAAAGCAGATTTTATATTTATTCATAATAACGAAGATGGGATAATTTGTAAATTACTTAAGACTGAATCTTGATTTTTTTTGTGCTCTGTGGGAACCAAGCGGTCGCAGAACATGTTCAGTTATTAATGATACGTGCTCACCTGTTGATGATTTGTAAAGTCTTCTGCTTCTATTGTTTTAGTCCTCGTGTTAATTGTGTACATGTAAGGGACTATTTTTCTGTCTTATTTGTTAATGAAGCATAATTGCAATAAACAACTCAATGGATCCAACTGAATGTTCTTGTGTGTTTAGCCGATGATTTCTCGTTTTATTAGTGAATAATGCTTCCATAAGTGCCTTAAGAAAAATTATTAATAGAACAACAAATGTTTTTCCGAAATTATTCTTGGACCTCCTCCCTGGGTTTTGGTTGGGGGGGGGGGTGCCTCAGTGTTTCTGTGTCGGTTGTAGAAAGAAACCACAGACAGACGCCCGGATACACACACAACACTCTCTCTCTCTCTCTCTCTCTCTCTCTTTCTCTCTACCTCTCTCTCTCCCTCTCCCCCTCTCTCTCTCTCTCTCTCTATCTCTCTATCTCTCTCCTCTCTCT